>NW_009701808.1:0-3130 GCF_000703405.1 Apaloderma vittatum
GTTATTGTGGCCAAAGTGTGGGACCCTGCACCTGATCTTACTGAACTTCATCCCGTTGGCCACAGCCCATTGACACAGCCTGTCCAGGTCCCTCTGCAGTGCTTTCCCACCCTCCAGCAGATCGACAGTCCCCCCAGCTTAGTGTCATCTGCAAATTTACTAAGGGTAGACTCAATCCCCCCATGTTGAGTAGGACTGGGCCCAGTACTGATCCCTGTGGACGCCACTGGTCACCGGACACCAACTGGGTGCAGCACCATTCACCACCACTCTCTGGGCCTGGTCATCCAAAAAGTTTTTTACCCAGCAAAGGGTGCATCCGTCCAAGGCATGGGCTGCCAGCTTTTCCAGGAGGTGCTGTGGGAGACTGTCAGATATTTTGCTGAAGTCGAGGAAGACCACACCCACAGCCTTCCCCTCATCCACTAGATGAGTCACCCAGTCATAGAAGAGGATGAGATTGGTCAGGCAGAACCTTCCTTTCCTAAACCCATGTTGGATGGGCCTGATCCCCTGGTTGTCCTCTACATGCCGCTTGATGGCACTCAGGATGATCTGCTCCATAACCCTGCCAGGCACAGAGGTCAGGCTGACAGGCCTATAGTTCCCCAGATCCTCCTTCTGGCCCATCTTATGGGTGGGAGTCACGTTGACCAACCTCCAGTCATCTGAGAACTCCCCAGTTAGCCAGGATTGATGAAAAATGATGGAGAGTGCTTAGCCGGTTCTTCTGCCAGCTCTCTCAGCACCCTAGGATGAATCCCATCTGGTCCCATGGACTTGTTGTCCAAGGATCTAAGTGGCACAGTTAGATCCTTAGACATTATCACTCAAACCAAATTTGCTTAAAAGTACCTGAGGCAGAGCAGTGTTCAAACAGTGTGTTTTCCTTTTAGACTTTATCTCTTTTAGAAGCACCAAAATTGCACCTCATTCCATGTTGAAATACAGCATATCAGTAAAAGCACCTGAAATTTCTATTCACCTCTTACTGTAATCCAGATCTTTCAACAGGCAAGTAGTGCTACCAAAACCAAACCTAAATCCACATAAAAAGCTGTTCTACTTCCTCTTTAATAGTGATGGGGGGGGGGATCATAAATCTAGAAAACAACTGTTCTAACACTAGTAATTTTCCCAGCTTTCTGGATGAGAGAAGCAATCTGAACCACGTACAAAAGATATCTGTGCAGACTCCAGCCTGACTAGACCTTTTTGAGAAGGCATTTTATTTATTTTTAACAACTGTACATTCCCAGCAGCCTATCACCAACTTTAATATTACTCTTGTTCGGCAGGATTTTACTAGTTTGCATCTGTCGCACGCCAGTAGGTTATTCAGAAGATATGTCTTTCATCAGGGATACAGCACAGCGATTCACTTGTTATCAGAGCTTGTTCTCCCCAGGATAAAAAAAAAAAAGAAAAAGGATTGACAAGGAGATGCATTACTCCTTCCATAAGGATGACACTAGACTGCAGAGAATGAAATCACATATGCGGTGCCACGCTGATCCTGTATGCGTGTATGCCTTTCTGAGAAGAAAAAGCCTTTCCCTTCACCTGAAAAGACAGTCGTCATCCTAAAATTTGTTTGAGTACTGCACTATTCTCTCGCTAATTGCCTGCTGAGGCAGGCAGCATGTCACAAGGAAGAATTTTAATTATTTTTTAAAAGATTGCAGCACAAGTCCGTTGCTACTTGCCCTCAAAATGTTTACTGCAATTGCTAATACTGTTTTATTCTGAGATGATTTCATTTGATTTCTGACTGCAGAGGTAATATAGACTCTATCATCAGTTGCATGGGAAAAAAATCATTTTACTTATGATTACTCTCATGTTGGATATACACATCTAGATATTTATGAAATTTAGTACTTTACAATGTATTGTCTGTGTTGGCAGACAAACCTCCTTGCATTAGTCTAAGTGTATGTGCATAGGAGGAATACAGAAAGCAAAGCTTAGTACCAATACTGCAAGATGGGTAATGAGGATGCTTTCCTACCTCCCTATAAGCATGGTGATATACATAACTTTGCTACTACAGTTGGGTTAGACAGAAGTTCAAGTTTCCTTCTCTCGCTTTTGGAAATGAGGAATTTGTTGCGAGGGAATTCATAAAGCACACTGACCTGCAAAAGCCTTTCCTTATCAGCATGGCTACGGACTGCGTAAGGGAATGAGGTGTCATGTGTGTGCAAGTGTTCTATTGCATCCAATTGTTTGGACTGAAAACATTCACTTTTCTGTTCGGTCAAATCTGGAGGTTTCTGTTCTGAGCTAATCATAAGGATTCACGTTAAATTAAGATCTTCAGTGCATTTGCTAAAGTGTGAAACTAATTGTGTTGGGAATAAGCACATTACCAATGCTTTTCAAAAGACTTTTGCCTATTTGAAGTTCAGCTGAAATATTTAGAGTGTCTGGCCAGGTGCAACTGCAAGTGGGTCTAAAGACCAATTCAAACAGAATTGAAACCAATAAATTATCGATTAACTTCCCTGCCTAACTTCCTTCTTTACACTTTGTCCAGGTTACTATGTACGTCCTTCTGATCACTGAAAAATATAAGCGCCAAATATTTTACATTGTTATTCCTAGTTCTTCCTAGCCGAAGGCAGACTGATGGGACATTGCCTCTTTAGTAGCCCCATGGCTTCTGTTTCTCAAGTTTACATATTAAGTACTGATTTGCATATATCTTTACAGAAAAGATTTCCCCAAAATCACTTCCCTGTTGATATTAGTGATGTTAAGAATTCAGACAGATTAAGAAAATAAAGCACAGAGTTAAAAGTGTTCAGTTGCATGGCAAAGAGAAGTGTTAACTCACTGAGAAGAGATTCCCATTGCCAGCTTTCTTTTCTCTCCCTAACATCAAACCAGGGTCATTGCTGAAAGTGACTTCTAAGATTTCTGCAGCCCTCGTGATGAAGGATCTCCACGTTCACTCCTAAAGTACCGCTAGCTATTATCTCAGAAGGACTTCTACCTGAAAGCCAATGTGGTTTCAGAGCCAACAGGAGTACCACAGACCTGGTGTTTGTTCTCAGACAACTGCAAGAGAAGTGTCGGGAACAGAACAAAGGACTCTGTGTAACATTCATTGACCTCACCAAAGCTT
>NW_009701809.1:0-19478 GCF_000703405.1 Apaloderma vittatum
CATTGCTGGCTCATGTTCATCCTGCTGTCCAGCAGGACTCCCAGGTCCCTCTCGCCAACGCTGCTCTTTAGCAAGTCAGTCCTCAACCTGTACTGCTACATGGGGTCATTCTTTCCCAGATGCAAGACTCTACACTTGCCCTTGCTGAATTTCATAAAATTTCTCCCCACTCAAATCTCCAGCCTGTCCAGGTCTCACTGAATGGCAGCACAGCCTTCTGGTGTGTCAGCCGCTCCTCCTAGTTTTGTGTCATCAGCAAACTTGCCTGACGGTGCACTCTACTCCCTCATCCAGGTCATTGATGAATATATTGAATAGTACTGGTCTCAGTACTGACCCCTGATACAGGCCTCCAACCGGACTCTGTCCTATTGAGCACAGCTCTCTGACTTCTTTCCTTCAACCAGTCCACAATCCACCTTTACTACCCGATCATCCAGACCGCACTTTCACCCTTCATTGAGGGTGATGATCATAAGGATAGTGATGTGTAATCATCATCTATGTGGAGCAGGTGAAAGGACACAGGAGCATATCCTTATGAGGCCCACTGTCCTGATAGCAAAGGTTTGTAGGAAAAAATTTCCTTTGGAAGTGCTTTGGAAGGCATCTTTTCCGCAGAGCACTCTAATATGCAAACTATAACTTTCTATCCCTAATCTGGGGAACTCCCGAATTTATGCTTAAATCCAATGAATTTTTAGAATTTCCCAGTTCTCTAACAACAGCCTGTGGAAAGTTTCCCTTGTAGGATTTAGAGAAACACAGACATAGTGGTATCATAAAACTCTTAAGAACTGAGATAGCAGAGTGTTCTGATTTCACAAAAATGACAGGGGGCAGGAAGGCAGGGAAGAAACGAATTGTACTAGATGAAATATTGAGTTATAACCTTTTTGAAATGTCAGAATTTTTAACAGAATAAAAATGCCAATTGTCTGTCTTCAGTGTAGTTACTTGTTGATAGAAAAAGGGCACATCACTGAACTGAAAGGAAAGTCAAGAAGTTGAAGCCTGGTTTTAAAAAAGAACACATATAATACATCATACACAAAAAAAACCCCAAACCCAACAACAAAAACCAACCAAACAAAAAAAGATGTGGAATTCACCACTCCAATTATATTAGGTAAGGGGGAAAATATATTTGGAAAGAAAACTTGCTTGCTTCAAGCCATAAGATCATTACCAAACAAAGAAACTTTTGAATACATATACTTCTGATTATTTCCCTGCTTTCGAAATGCCTGCAGTTTCCCTGAAGCACCCTCTTTTGGTCAGTCTTGGAAACAGATTACTGGGATATCTGAATTGATAATCTGCCTGAGTAAATCATAGTTTATTATCCTATAGAGTTTCAGTCAGCATAGATATCCTGCATATGCAAGGACTACAAATTGCAAGCATTGCAATTTGCAGATTTTAATTAAAAGGAGTTACAGGTTATGAATTTACAGTACAAAGAGGTCACTGAAATAAGCCATGTAATGAGGAAATAATATTTTAGCCAGAGTAAAATAGTGTATATTAAAAGAATAACCCCATATATATATATAAAATCAGAAAACCTTTTCAGGACATTAGCCCTTTGCTACTATTTGTCTGGAGTTTACATGGGAATTAAGAGATTGCCTTTCTCTAGAGCAGCTCTGATGAGAGTCATACATCAAACTCTTGAGAGATGAATGATATGATCTGGCAAGCTAAAACCTATTTCTATTATGTACTCTAGTAAAATGTGGTTGCTTGTCTATTAGAGTAGAAGATCTTATGCACTGCTATTCCTTGGCTTTTAAATAACACTACTGTGCACCACCCTAGGGATTTTAAAATAATGGCTTTTAAACCAGCTTTTTCCAGCAAACCAAATGTTGGATCAGTCATGCTGGAATAAGGGAAGGAGAGTCTGCTGTGAATCCCTGAGGTGTGTCAGTTTAAAATAATGCAGTGCACTCCAGGGCAAATACAACAATAGGAAATCAGGAGAGTTCAACTGTTGTGGCTATTTATTCTACAGCAACTTCAGTTCAAGCCATGGTGATAGTTTTTCTAATGCCTTAAATCAAACAGCAAGTGTCTGTAGCCTCAAGGTAAGGAATGCTAAACATCTGCCACTTTCCAGACCTGAAGCATTGCAGTTGCCTTACCTGAAAAAAAATTTATTGTTAGTGTACCAGGAATCTAGTGCTCCTGTCATGTGACATTTTCACCAAGGAATACATGATGGTTACTTCATAAATCATCGAACAATTCTGTCTCCCACAGATCTAATTTTAAATACTTTGCAAAATATTTTGGTTATCATATTTTTCAATTCCTTATACTGACCACAAAAATAGAGCCACAAACTATTCAGTTTTAGTTCTTTAACAGCCTCAAGAGTTCTCTTGACAGCTGGCAGTGACATGAGAAGCCTTATCAGGGTCTACTTCAGCAGTCTATCCGTCCGAGCTGCACTGGCACTATTCCTGCTGACATGTGCTTTGGCCTATGAGAAAGACCTACAGATGTAAACATAACAGAATTAACTGAATAATCCCCCCAAACAAATATTTCATTTCTGAATGTTAATGGGCTGGTATTTACAAATGCAGGACTGCTCAAGGCTTCTGTCTTCCCTTTACCACCAGGTACTCCCTATGCCACATGTCCTGGTTTAAGAGCACCAGGATGAGAGTTCTCTGAGGCTCATGACACAGGTGGCAATCACAATGGGCAAAGAGGGGCAGCTGTGTCTATGGAAGGAGAGGATGGGTGAGGTGACCCAAATGGACAAATCAGGGTATTCCTTCCCATGGCGCTCAGTATATGAGGGTCCCTAAAAAAAAAAAAAAAAAGGCCTGGGACCCTTTGTGACTGTTGTACTGGAGGGTTGCTGTTGGTTCTTTGTCATCTCTTCCTATGCTGCTGATGTTCAAATCACCCTGTTTTCATGCTGCAGAGGAGAACTATTCAATAGGACAGGTCATTTTCCTATGCCACTGCGTGGGGAAGAATAGGGTTTTTTCTGGGTTTTTCTTGGACTGTCATTGGGACTCTGGGACTGGGTGCCTCTGCTGCAGAGTCTGATCTGGGACTTTTTTTTCTCTGCTTGGGACTTTTTCTCCTCTGCTCAGGACCTTGCCATCTGGAAGGTGTGGGTCCCATATTAACATCCTTTTGTATCTTTAAGTGTATTTGCATACTTGTATATATATATGTATATAGTTTGACATATTTGTTGTTATTGTTAATGCTATTCTTTTTCATTAAACTAGTTCAAGGTTTTTTCAACCTTAAACTTTCTCTCACTAGTTCTCCTGTTATCCCTCCCCTGGGAGAGTGGGGTGAGGGGTGATCACAGAGAGGATCTGTCAAAGTTTAGTGGTCAACCCAGCCTTAAATTTTGACAGATTTATTAGTGTTCAATGTGATGCGCTGAACCAATTTTGCACTGTGTAATTTCATAAACTAACAATATTTCCATATTTAATTTTTTGTTCAAAAGGTTGGTGAAAAAAACCCCAAAATCTGAACTGTTATTAATGTAGTTCTAAGTGAACTCTTACACTATGCCCTTAGAGACTTTGGATTACAGTTGATTGTCATGTTGCTCCCTAATCTGTCATGTATGTTATCATATTATCTAAGCCTCCTTAGTGTGAGTTTATGTTTTTTTGATCAGGGGTGTTGGGCAAAGGGCACTGGTTTTCTGTTACGTTTAACACCACTCATCTATACTAGAATACGTTAGATGGTGGCTTTACCTGGCTACCTCAGGAACTATTTGCTAAGACTTATTGCTGATTATATTCCAAGTTTTTCATGGGAAATTATACTACTTGTCACCAAACTAGCTCCATCAGGGTTTGGGAGTTCCAGAAATTGTTCTGAGTTTCAATTTGCTAACCTTTCTATTGATTACCACTAATATGCTGCAGGGGTGATTTATTAGTAGTACACATAGGCACAGGCATAGGTGTAGCATAACAAGCAATGCCACCACTTCTACAACACCACAGAACAAAGGTTTTGATTGACATTGGCCAACTGAAAGAGCTAGTATGAGGCATGTTTTATTTAACTTGTAACTGAACATCATGTTTCCATAATTTCTTGTTCCTCCTACAATTCTCTACTATATTTGCCCAGTTTGCAAACTTCTCTGTGAAAGTTAAAGTCCTGCTGGATTTTATGTCCTCATTCGTCTCCAAGAACGATATCAATTTGGCAGGCTGCAACGCATACTGCAATGAAAATTTTGGAAGCCTCTCTGCTTTGATCAGTCAAAATGCACTTGAATTTAAGAATACGAATAACTATGTTGTCGTCATAGAATTATCATGGGTCACAGACTATGTTGTGCTTAGTGTGTACTCCTCTACGGCAATGTAGTCTTCCAAATCTCCGCTGCAGATTCTCCTGGGGAGCAGAAAGAGTTGTGAAGACAATTTAGGCCCTTAAAGTGGAAATTCATTGATAAAGCTTCATCATGCATGAAGAGCAACAAGAATTTCAAATTTTGAAGTCGTTGCTTTTGACTAGGGGAAGCAAAACGTATTATAAAAAGCCCATAAGTGTCTTCTGTATATGTGTTCTTAAACCAAGTAAGGACTCTTGGATGCTCAAAAAATCAAAATTTATAGAAAGAAGCAGCAGGACTTCCCTTGTATTTTAAGCATATTATGTGTACTCTGAGGTGCCTCGAATATTACATGCCACAGTAGCATGTTTCTATCATTATTTTGACCTATTAAAAATATATACGTGAAAACTAAAGGTATTTAAAATTATCTAAAAGGTTTCCAGACTGGAAAGGTGTAAAGAAGGAGGTGAGGAGCGCGCCCATATCCAAAAAATAAATTCATGCGTATAGTTAAATTTAAATTTATTTACAGGATATAAGCTCCTCCTAATTTAAAGGTTCGGTATCAGTTGAGACAAAGATCAAGCTCACGCACTAGCCCTTGACAAAAGAATGATAATCCGGATTATCATACACTCACCTCAATCAAGCCGGGGGTTCCTCTTCTCTCATCTTGATTGTTTTCACTAAGGTACCATAAAAGGGGGGATTCCCATTCTCCCTTTTAACCTTGCTAGGGGGTATCTTTACCAGGTAGGCGTTCCCATGCTCACCTGGTCTACCTTGCCTAGGGATGCCCTAGACCAAGGGGGAGACTTTATGACCTCCTCAGGCCACTGCCACAAGGTAACTCCAACATGGCCACTGCAAAGCCCTGTTTTAAAAATCTAGTCAACGATGACTGTGGTCAATCATAGCCATCTCGGCTTCTCCCCGGCTTCTCATTGACTTCTGGCCAGCTTCCTGGGTGTAACTGAGTCCCGACCAGCTCAAGTTTCATAGACAAGTCTGGACTAGCCCAGGTAGGCAGATTCCAGGGAATCTGCCTAGCAACAGCTTAGCTGGGGGAAGGAAATACCTGCCACAAAAGGTTCGAGGAGACCCTTAGTCTGGGAACGCCTTTTCTCAAAAACTATTTCCCTGAGAAGAAGCTGTGGCGAGGGCTGTCCAGATCAAGAGGTAACACAAATGCCTTTTGGAAAGAGTGCAGGATGAGGAAGAAGCGGGATTACGTCATCACTGTGTTTTAAGAGACAAAAAAATAGCTATTTAGCGATTTTGAATACAGGTCGCTGTGCCTCTCCTCTGAGTTGGCCGTTAGGAAGCACTACAAGCCTGTAGCACCCTTTTCTCTTAATTTAAAGCCGCTGCAGAACACGGCTGTAGCTCTGGGGAGCTGGAATTAAGCGGACGCTGATGATCACTCCTGGGCGTTGTTCGAGCCTATTCCTGCGGCTGCACTGACCCCTAGTGACTGCAGAGCCCGTTAAATAATTTACAGACAATTATTTGCATAAGGGAGCTTTTATCAGCAAATGCCTTCATTAGGAGGGAATTGTCAAAATCCTTTTTTTAAGTAATCTCAACAATTCCTAGAGAGGTTTCGTTCAGGTTTTATTTTATGACAATAATGTTTCTTTCATTCCGGTGTTGACTCGAGATGAACTTTGCTGCCTTGATTAACAAATAGCTTATTTAAAATATCGGTGCTGCTAAAATGAGGGGAGTTAGAGGTTTTAATTTAGCCATATAATTTTGCTCAGGAATGCAAGATCTTGGGCTGGAAGCTTTATAAACTTTTAATAAAATGCAGGTGGCACCGCTGTTAGTCTGTTTACTTCCTAACATGATTCACCTGCACTAGATGTCTGATGTGCTTTCAGAAGTGCCAGCTGGAAAAACATTAGCATATTTTAACATGTATAAGGCAAAAGCAACCAATCCTTTCTTTCCGCTGGGACTTTCAACTCAGCAGCAAGTTATGTACATATATACCTAACAAGTTCCAACTCTTCTTCAGTAGCCCTCTGCTTCTGATCTTCATCTCATGATTTCAGGACTTATTTTCAGATATTACCAGTTTAAATGAATGTGAGGGATCTATGATGCAGCAAGTATGTGAAAACACAGAAATGCACTCTTTAAGGCCTCACTGCATGAAATGCTGAACAGCCTCAATTTCCTTTAACGCCTCTTTGAGGCCCTAATGACAGAGACAACCAGGCAGCAGAGGATAAAGTAATATAATAGAGGATGCATCTATGACCTGGAGAACACGCATGTATTTTTATTATTTTAGTGGATCCTAATGCCTTTTAAACTATGAAAGGGAAATCTTAAACATCGATTTGATCCCACAAAGCACTGATCACTTTCTGTTCCTCTGACTTCAGTCAAGAGCAGTTAGCACCTCACAGGAACTTTCAGTATCTCACTGAGCCACGTATTTGTTGTAAAATGATGAGGTATTTCTTAGTACTGATGGCATCCTAGGTTGAGCAAGTGATGGCTAAAAAAAAAAAAATTTGCAATTTCTCTACAGAAAGCTCCAGTGAAATGGGAAGCATTAACGTACTGAGGCTGTGGTTCCACAACAATCTGGGATCAGCCAGGTATCGCCCTCATGGCCAAGTCCTCCTCCTGTGTTTCTTTGTCTTTCCCTTGAGCTGGGCCTAACACTTAGCCTGATCTCCTCCTGGGAATATTGGCATGTTAAGATGCTATAAAAGGATTTTATTTGGGCTTTGGCTTGTTGGTCTGGGTTAAATTACACCAGCAGGTTAAATTACACCAGCAGGTGCTCTTTATGATGCCAGTTGGAAAGTGCTCAGATTCTATAAAGCATCTCTTAAGATGCTGGGTTTTTGTGATCACACTAAAAGGAAAACGAGGATAGTATAGATAATTTATGACCCTTCACATGCTAGGAACCCCAAATTGTGCGGCATTGAATGGACTTCCAACCACGGCCCAGCATAAGCAGAAACATTTTGAAAATTAAACTTTCAATATGAGATGCAAGATACAGGTTCTAATTTCTGCTTTCAAGATAACTATAAAATGTATTAACGGTCCTTAGGTTATCTTGTCAATGTTTCGTAGCCTGAGACCTTTTATAAATTTGGATTTTAAGCTATTGCAGATGCTTCAAGAGCAACCAGTAGGACAAACAGATCACACTCATAGAGTCTCTAATGTGCTTTGTCCAGTGCTACATGCCACAGCTCAGTTCTTGCAGCTCTTCACTTCAAAGGCAGGTACATATTTTGTTTTCATATGAGTAATATTGTAAAATATTAGAAATTGCAGGTTAGTTATATAGGCAGAATAACACGGCTGCAAACAAAACTATTAACTGTTCTCTCAGACTATCCAGCAGGTTTTTCTTGGAGAAGTTTTAACAGTGCTTCTGTGTTTTCTGTGTGGGGAGAGATATACCACTTTTACTAAGAAGATTAAATTGTAAAAATTTCTATCAAACACTTACCTGAATAGTTGTTCAAAACTTCGAGAACATTTTTGCTCGTGGATTTCCCTTCCTCCAAGTTGGTGCATTATAAGATCCTGAAGCATATTTGTCTAGAGAAAAAAAGACAAACAAAACAAAAACCCCACATCGTTCCTTCATTTCAGCTACAATTTCTGGAAAAAACTCTCTCAGCTTGAGATGTGAATTAAATATTACATTAGCTGAAGTATGAATAAATGCACCAAGTAAATCATAGATCATCTCTGAAATACAAGCCAGCATTAAATACAGACTTTCTCCATAGTAATTTATAGATCATTTGCAATCTTTCAGAATTTCCATGAAGCTCACAGGACCTTCCAAATCAGGTGAGTGTGACATGGACATCCTTGATCTGGACAAAGTGAATGTTGCTGTGTTGAAAATCTCCCTGAAGGCATCAGTTCTTTTTAGATTAAACTAACCCATAATCCAGTCTCCTATTTCATCCCTGCTCGCGAAATGACTAGATAGTATTATGGTTTTGCACTAGATAGTTGAATTTGCATCAAAGTAAGCTGCCTAAGGATTAACTATTTTCTGTTAAATTTCATTAAAAAATAACATTAATAATAGTTTTGTTCTCTGTTAATTCCAGATTAATTTAATTCAAATTATTAATTCCAGATTAATGCCAAATTTTTCAGTTTATATACAACATGTAAGTATTACCATAATTTTCTGTTTGGGTCCAAAGTCTTCTGTTTGTGTCAAGCTGATTTGGAGCATTTCCCACCATATGGCTCAGGTGCTGCTGAAAAGAAAAGTAGTGAAAATGACAAAAATGCTTATCCTCTTTCCTTTGAATGGCTCCGTCCTTCTTTAACCTGGAAATTTGATAAGAAGTATTCTTCATATTAAGAATGTTGTGTAATCTCTATATCAACCTGTCCACATTTAATCCAAGCAAATCTAAAAAGAAAAAAGCCACAAGCATTAGTCCCTGAGATGAAGCAATGATGTTAGGTTTTGTTTCACTTAACTTTATTCATCTTAAAGTAGCAGTTGCTCTTTCTGAAGGAGGTTCCTTTCATTGCAGATTAAGACAGGGAGGCACTTCGAGATAGAGATTCAACCCATCCCAAGAGAGATGACTGAAACTGCCAAGACGAAATCACTTTCTTAACTGAATTTCTTGATGAAGTGACAGATGAGAACACACAAATATCCAGAGAAACCATGGAAATGTAAAGTAGAAAGTCAAATAAAACCCAGATGATGTGCTAGATTTTGTGAAGTTGTATATAGAAAGTTAAAAATAAAGTGAAATATGTAAAATTATAGTTATATCTGAAACAGATTACCAAAAAGAAAGATACAAGACTCAGAATCCCACCTGTAGGCTTCTTCTCAAATCTGTGACAAAGTACATACTATTAAGAGGACAGCTAAGCATTTCAAAGATGGTAAAAATATGAAGGAAAATATCCTGCATGAATGGCAGAAAGATTTAATTCAGTCTTCTGTTCAACATAAATAATATGAACAAAATAATCTAAATAAGAAAACATTCCACTACATTTAATCACAGATGTTTGAATAAGAGCCAAGCCCTTTTTTATTCAAGACGAAATATAATCCCAAATAATGAAAATGATCAGAAATCCATCATAGTCAAATAAGAAGTTAAAGGTGGACTATTATGATATTTATTAAATATTTCAAAAGAATAAATTACATAGAAGATACTGAAAAGAGCAGGGATTGGTATATTCATGCACATCATGGCATCATCCCTCTTTGTAGGGCAGATAAAAGAATTCGTCCTTTGAAGGCAGCTAAATTATTGTTCATGAGTATTCTCTCTGACTAATTGTAAAGCTTTTTTTGTCTGTGCAGCTTATTTTTTAAAATTGTGTTAAATCAAATTTACTCTTGCCTGTATCTAGGCATAAACAGCTTCACGTTCACCTGTAGGGACAAAATCGAAAGCAGCGTGATACAGACAGGTATAACTGAGGCATTTTAAGAATCCTGTGTAAATAGGAACCCACCAGTAGATCCACTGAACTTTGATTCTTGGGTAACACTACGATAGACTACGTATGATGATCTTCTACGTTCTGCAGAACTGAAGCCAGTCTTTCTTCCAGTTTGTCTCCCACAAGGTATAAAAGAAGCAGCCTCACCATCCTTCCTTTCACACCTGTGTCGGCAACTTGGTTTTACTTTGCGGTCTGAAGTGTGAATTCCTAAAAGTGAAAAACCAAGCAAACAATAATGTTGTGCTCTTACTCAGAATTTGATGAATTGCAGGAGACTGCAGGCTGGTAGACAAGGTTAACAACATATTCTTTGTGGATAGTGCAATCCAAATACGGATTGTCCCTACTTGGCACTAAGAACAGAAATTAACTAGGTTGTGCTAAATCATCAAACAGCTTAGTAAATAAAAATGAATAAACCAACTGTTTTCTCAAAATACCTTTGTTTGTTTCTCTATTAGGTGAATTTCTTAGCTCCTCAGAAATCCATTTCTTCTTTACTTCTTCACACTGATGGTTCTTTACCAGCTTAGTGTAGTTTGTTTCTGAGGGATTAAAATAACACATATTTACTTTTTTTCAGAGCACACAAAATTTTCTTATCCAAAAATGCTATGGTCTTTTGAAAACCTGATCTCTCACTTCATACACAGATCTTTTTGGTGGAACATAGTTTTACAAGTTAATTATTCTAAAAGTATCATTTCTCAAAAGGTAAGCAAAAGTGGCTATATTTCCTCCAGCAGAGTTCATTCTTGCAAAATTTTGAAAGCAAACTCAAAAATCAACTGCAAATACAAAGACCAACACTAATTTGAACTCATGCGATTGCTTTGACCAGTGCTGTCCCAGAATTCTTCCCCTGATGAATTGGAGATACGGATTTCTTTCAGTTATGCCACTCAGTCAGGAATGAAGGAGACACATAAGGGAGGTAAACATTTACAAAATTATATTTCTTTGACCTTAATTATGTCAGGTAAGGCCAACATTCAAAACCAACTGGAACTCCTTTGTTACTATCTTTTATAAGGCACTTGAAGGGGGTAATAATTTAATCTAAATTTGGTTACAAAAAGGTTTGATGTATCGCTACATTTAGGTATCTAGACACCCAAGTCAGCCAGGAGAGAGCATGGAGCACCTCTGGGAAAGTGACACATCTCATCTTTCTTTAGTACTATCTTACGATGCAATAAATACCCCCATAAGAGTGACTGTCTCCATTTACAACGGCAAGCCTAGATAAAAACTATGTTTCTAAGCTTAGGATGGTTAAAATTAGACCCCATAAATCTTGATCATGAAGAAAAATTATATGAAAGAGCTATGTTGGGTATCTCAAGAAAGTACACACACGGTTAGTAGCCCATTTCTACCTTTTCCATGTACAATTGATGCAGGTAGTCACCACGTATGTGGCACTATAGATATATATATGGGTAAAAAAATTAATGAAGTATTTTTATGCTCTCTGGAATATACTGTCTTTCATTTCACTAAATTAAAAAAAGCAAGGAGGAGGGGCAAGCTATGTAATAGTTTCTCTCTGTAAAGTAGTAAACGTTGTCCAAAAAGATGAAATGTACTTGCCTTTCTGCAAGTCTTGCTTAGTAACTTCTGAGGGCAGTAGCTCATTTTCCTGAGTTGAAGACATAGTTTTTGTTGACTGGTCTTTGTGAGGGTACTGAATCCTATAATATTCTCCTAAACATATGCCAGGAGTGAAAAAACCACAAAGTTTACATATTTGCAGCATTGCTGTTTAGGGAAGTGTGACTAATTTCATATTTACCAGTTTTATAGCATTTTTCCTTTATTGCTCTTTCCTCTTCAGTGTCTGCAGTAGTTTTAGGCATCCAGTTAGATAAATCTGTAGGAAATATTTGTAAAGGATTACAAGATTGCTGTACAAAGATCTTCAAGAATTCTTAATAATCCAATACCATAATGAATTTCATTTTGATTCTCAAATTATTGTTGTGGGGTTTTTTCCCTGACTCCAGCCTCTGCTTCTGGACAGAAAGATATTAGGTATTTCCAAGGGCAATGCAATTGCAGTTACAACACATAACAAGAGGCTAACGTTTGTTGATTCAACATAATTAAAAAATATCTTCAGTACTCATTTTCAAAATAATCCTCCTTTTATATCCAAAAGGAAATACTCCAATGAAACACGTCACCTTGATGTACTTGTCACAAAACCTCTGCACTAAGTTACTATCCCATAAGGTCTGCTGGCAGAGCTGGCAAAGTGAAGGCTTCTTAACTGTCTCAGTTAAAGCTACTAAGATTAGCAAAACGTACTTCTATTATTTAAATTAATGTGGCTTAGTCAGACTGAAACTGAGTTAAGAAGCACTAGCAGGCAGCTGTGCCAGCCAACCTGAGGGGCAGATGGAGAATGAAAAGCAGCTTGGGGCTGCCTGAGAACTAGCACAGTTATTTGAGGAGTGCATGTGTGACACTAGGTCACAGTCGTTGTCTCACTTTCGCTCTCTCGGAATGAGCAATTTGTTATGAGTCTCTCATCTTTAAGTGAGATACAGTCAACAGTTTAACCATGTGTAAAAAAATAAAAATTAATGCATAAACAAATTAATACATATACACAAATACACATTCAGTTAAACTAGTGAAGACTTTTGTATGGATCTTCTTCACTAGATTTAAGATGAACTTCTGTAATAACATGATACTGCCTACAGAGTTTAGGAAATAGGTTGAACCAACTATTTAAGCTGAAGTCACACAACTATCTTGTGTAAACAAACCTGTGACGTCAGTGATGAGTGAGTACAGACTTTGTTCTAAAGTTTGTTTCCCAGAAAAGAAGCGTCCTCATATTTGTAATTTGGTCTCGGAATTTTGAGAAATTGTGAAGAGTAAATGACACCTATCTGAATTGTGTACCACATGATCTAAATCACATTTTAAAGTCTATTTAATGAAAAGAGTTATGTGAATTACATCACTGTTAAAATATACAGCTAGGCATTTCACAGGAGTTAGAAAATGCTGCCTCAATCAAATCTGATGGCTACCACTTCCAATATTTTGAAGATCTGCTCAAAACTATTTAAAAAACTTGTCAACAGCTTTTCTAAAAAAAGGTAATGGTTATGATAATAAACCAGTTGCCAAGTACATTGTAAGAGTTGAAAAAATCCGTTCTACTTCTTGGTAAAAGAAAGAAAACTGTTTACAATTACCTTCCTCTTCATCATCCTCCTCTTCCTCATTTTCATCCTCTTCATCATTGATGTTTATAACCAGTGGAGGGTGAATTGGCAGTAAAATATCCTCTTGGTTTCTGCGTGATGCTAAGCACAGGATTACACACTTTTAGCCTGTAGATTTTCTTTTCTGTCAACATTTTCTGAATTGCGACTCTCTTTACTAAGTAAAAAAAATGTAGATTTTTACAAGAAAAATGAGTTTCATGAAAATAATTTACACTTAAACAGAAGAAAATCAGAAAAGATATTATTTTCCTTAGAAATTTCTATCTACCCATAATGTTTGCAGAAAAAATATTTCAGTACCAGGATGGCATTTTCTGAGAGCTAGGAAGCACAACTGACTGAAAATAAAAGTGATGAAAAATGGTGAGTCTATTTCTTTTGTTCAAGCAGACCAATCTGCAACTATAGATACAATCAGGATTCTGCGCATTGTATTAAGCATGTTGAAGTTGTATATTTTTTCCAGTTTTAAGTAAAAGAGATGAAGCATGGGCACTTTCATTCTTGCCAGTTGTTGTTATTCTTGTGCATATCTTACCTGCCTATGAGCAGCATGTGTATCATATTAAAGACATTTTAATAACACTACTGCAGATCAAATTTGTATCTCATGCAAGGGAAAGTAAGATACAAGACTTCAACTTGATAAAGCCTTTTCTGCTGTCCAGAATAGGGTATTACTCACTCCTGGTAGTGTAAGCTAAATCAAATTAGTGTAACAAGATTTCTAAGTATTAAACTGAATAAATGCAGTTTTTAATGTTTGCAGTGTTACTGTGAAGCACACAGACTCTGATTTTATACAAAAGAAAAAGGGTTGGATCTGTTCTCAGGTTCTGATTTTTGGACACTGATCTTAAACAGGATATCCTTGTCCACAGTGCCTCTTGGGCATGGTCTCTGACTCCCACCACTTGCAAAAGTGTGCCTGTGAGGTGTTTACAACAGCACAAGCTGCCAGGGACCGATGCTGTGGGTGTGGGAACTGTACTAAAAGCAGTCTGGGCACTCAGTGAAGCAGCACTCAAGCTCTTGCCTTGGTCCTATGTGGTTAGTTAGGCTAAACACGCCCAGATATGACAGGCTACCTTTTCCTAGGGCAGTTTCAGGAACACAAGGTGTTTGCTTCTGACTAGAGGCCTTCCTGGACTTTCAACTCCTGTCTACAGTCCTGGAGATAAGGCCCATGAACACCAGGACTGCTCTCACTCCCACTTCTGCCTGATTTCTGACATCTGTCTTGATTGCCTGCCCTGGACTCTGACTCTGTTCCAGGTTCCAGAGGCCTACCAGGACTCTTGGTAGACAAGAGTTCCTCTTAGAAAAGACTGAGGAGAGGAAAAAAAAAAAAAAGACAACTTGCGATGGTGGTTTTTTTTCCATAAATAATCTGATTTTTGGACATCGTACTGCCTTACACACTATTACTGTACTTCAGCAGCCTTCGTCCAATGTTCAATCCTGAAAAATTTATTCAAAATGATGCACTGGAAATACACCTGCACACACAACACTGTAATCTGATGTTATCTGTACAAGAAGTGTCTCACCCGTATAAGATGTTTCGCTCTATCCACTGATATTGCTTCTAGTGGTCCTTAACCTTCTCCCTCCGCCACACACACAGTTTTCATTTCTCTTAAATGATTAACTGCCTACTGACCATTTGCACTGCTAGAGAGATTTATTCAAGTAAATGCCCAAGTAAAAGCAACATTTTTACTCCACCGATCTTAGCAACCGAAATTGCCATTTGTGACTTCATCTTTCATGCCACTGCTAGTTACGAAGGTTAGTAACGTGACGCCCAAAAAAATTCATGTGACAACCATATTCAAAATGACAGTATAATTCCTTTCTTTGCCTTCAACTTGCTGAGATACCAGATCATACCTGATTGATTGTTCTTTATGTGAGAAAGCAACTGGAATGTACTGACCTCTCCCCAGGGGACAGATGAAGAGCAAGTTGATAACTTGGGGGTAAGGACTGACAGAATAAGTCAATATAATAAGGATTACAAGAATGCCATCAGAGTATGTAGGGATGAAACAAGGAAAGACAAGGCCACTTTGGAATTAAACCTGGCAAGGGATGTCAAGGTCAACAGGATGGGTTTCTTCAAGTTCATGGGAGGCAAAAGGAAAATTAGAGAAAATGTGGGCCCACTGTTGACTGAGGCAGGACGACAGAGGATGAAGAGAAGGTGGAGTTATTGAATGCTTTCTTCATTTCAAACTTTAGAGCTCAGGTCACCCCTCAGGAGTTCCAGGCTTTGGAGGTAACAGTGAAAATCTGAAGGAAGAAAGACTTTCCTTCAGTTAAGGAAGAGCAAGTTAGAGACCCATTAAGTAAACTGGATATCCATAAGTCCATGGGTCCTGAGGGGATGCACCTGTGAGTGCTGAAGGAGCTGGCACAAGTCATCGCTGGGCCATTCTCCATCATCTTTGAGAGGTCCTGGAGGACAGGCAAGGTGCCTGAGGACTGGATGAAAACCGATGTCACTCTAGTCTTCAAAAATGGCAAGAAGGAAGACCCAGGAAACTACAGGCCAGTCAGCCTCCCCTTCTGGAAAGATGATGGAAGAGCTCATTCTGAGCATCATCTCAAAGAGTGGAGGAAAACAAGGTTATTAGAAGTAGTCAACACAGATTCAGCAAGCAGAAATCATCTCTGACTAATCTAATAGCCTTCTATGATGGCATGACTGGCTGGATGGTTGAGGTGAGGGCATGGATGTTGCCTAGCTTGACTTCAGCAAGGCCTTTGACACTGTATTCCCACAGCATCCTCACGGGCAAGCTTAGGAAGTGTGGGTTAGATGAATGGGCAGTGGAGTGGATTGAAAACTGGCTGAAAGATGGAGCTCATACCATTGTCACACAGACTAGTTGGAGGTCTGTAAGAAGTGGTATCCCCCAGGGGCTGTTCAACAGATTCATCAACGGCCTGGATGGAGGGATAGAGGGTACCCTCTCCAAGTTTACTGATGGCACAAAACTGGGACGGGTGACTGACACACCACAAGGCTGTGCTGCCAATTCGCGTGACCTGGAAAGGCTGGAGAGTTGGGGAGAGAGGAACTATGAAATTCAACAAGGGCAGGTGTAGGGTACTGCGCCTAGGGAGGAATAATCCTATGTACGAATACAGGTTATGGGCTGACCTGCTGGAAAGCAGCTCTGGGGAAAAAAATCTTGGGAGTCCTGGTGAACAATGTGATGACCGTGGGCCCGCAATTGCCCTTGTGGGCAAGAAAGCCAATTGTATCCTGGAGTATGGCAAAGAAGAATGTGGCCAGCAGGTTGAGGAAGGTCATCCTTCCCCTCTGCTCTGCCCTGGTGAGGTCGCATCTGGAGTACTGGGTCCAGTTCTGGGCTCCCCACTTCAAGAAGGACAGGGAACTGCTGGAGAGGGTACAGAAAAGGTCTATGAAGATGATTAGGGGACCAGAACATCTCTCTTACATAGAAAGGCTGAGGGACTTGGGGCTTTTTAGTCTGGAAAAGAGAAGACTGAGGGATGATCTTACAATGCTTATGAATACTTAAAAGGTGAGTGTCGGGAGGATGGGACATGTCAATTTTCAGTGGTGTCAGTGACAAGACAAGAACTAATGGACACTAACTTGAACATAGGAAGTTCCACCTAAACACAAGGGGGAACTTCTTTGCTTTGAGAGTGGCAGAGCACTGGAACAGGCTGCCCAGAGAGGTGGTAGAGTCTCCATCTGGAGACAGTCAAAACCTATCTTGATGCCATTCTGTGCAACCTGCTCTAGGTGAACCTGCTCTGGCATTCTGTGCAACCTGCTCTAGGTGAACCTGATCTGCGACCAGAGGTCCCAGAGGTTGGAAACCCTATCAATCTCTGATTCTGTGATTTGCCATGGTACATTTCTTTACATTATTATAAATTACATAAACATTAGAAGTAAGCACCGTAAGGATATCTTCATGTGTTTAGTTGCTCTAAAGAGCAAACTGTTGAGAAAATATTTTTACTCACTGTTACTAAGTGGCAAAAAAAGTCCATTTATATAACAAGGTTTGCTATGATGGAAGGTACAACGGATGTTCACACAGCCTAAGGGTTGAGTTTCCCGGAAACAGGAAATGTTGCTGTACTTTTGCTGCAGGAGAGAAAAGTTTTCAGCTATTGTAAATATAACAACAAAAATGGAGTAAACTATATTAGTACATTAATTATATGATTAATACATGATGCAATGCTGTGAACATATGCTTAAGATTTTGTGGGACCATGCCCTGATATTTTAGAACATTTAGAGTTACCTGTAAAGCTATTTTAAGCTTCAGATAGCTCTAAAGTTATCTTGAGTTGGGTCAATGGAGCTTTCATGATGTAAAACTCTTCCTAGGTAAGGATAGGAGTAAAGCAGTCTACTTACTGCACTGCAGACTTTTCATGAGATGCTGGGAAGAAAGAAAATCGATTACTTTATTTGACATGTGGCTGAGTTTCCTTTCCTGCACAATGGATCAATCTCAAATGAAATCTACTGGACAAGTGCAAGTCTTACCCTAGTATTCTCTTAATATTACAAGGATACGGGTCTATGGGAAAATGAGGACTAAGGAGAAAAAAAAACGAAAAAAAACCTCACAGAAAATTCCCAACAAAAACTGAAAAAAAACACCAAAAACTTGTAATCCCGGTACAGCCTTGTCAGACTTGGATTGCAAGGAAAAAATCTTTCATTCCAATTCCCATTGGAAACATCAACTCAGCAGAAAGTCACTTTTGTTTTCAGACTAAAATTGTGCTTGAAAGGGCTTGCTCCTTTCTACCTTTATTTCCATATCTCTAAATCTGTAAAACAGATGTGAACATCTCCCCTCTCTCCATAATACACACACGGTGTCACAGCCAAGGCGTTTTTCACAGTGACAGAATATGCACCTGGAACATTCATGAGGAAAATGCATTTGTGGGTAAGTCACACTAGCTTTCTGTACCCGCGTGGTTGCCTTAAATGTGAATTTCTTAATTTAAAACATTTTGGTTTTAAGTAATTGTCTCGGTCTAGAAGACAGGGGAAACCAAAGCCTCCCTTCAGATAGGGAATGTAATCCCTCCCCCCACCTCCGAATTGCTATACTTTTGAAATTATGGGGCTTTCAGACAAAGATATGGGGATAGGAATACCAGTTCTTTACTAAGCATATTGCAACTACAAAGGTAATGGTACAGAGAAAAGAACAACAACAAACAAACAAACAAATAATCCCAGAAACTCTGACAGAGTCAGAATACAACCTGACTTGGGAAAAAAAAAAATCAAACTCCAAATAAATCCAAATTAAAGTCCTCTTGGAGTGGCAGATACTGCTCTGTTGGAGTAGAGATGATCCGGTAGAGGGGTCCCCAGAACAAGTTCTCCTCTATGGCGAAATGGCGGCAGCCCCGACCAGAGCTCCACGAGGCCGGTCCGGCTCTGGCGGCAGCGCAGCTACCCCACAGGGCAGGGCCGAGGGTCCGGTGGTCGGGGCTTTGGGCTAGGGGGGGCTCCCACTGACTGCCCCCATCATTAACCCATGATTACCCATTAACAGAAAGCATCTGCCCCCTGGAGTTGCAAGAAATAAAAATATCTTCCAACCGGTTTCAACAGATGAAAATAGAATTACACATTTTTGGTTACATATTGTAACCCAAGACAGTAATGGGAGAGATGATAGAGTAGTGCACGTATCACAGTGACAGATATGACTCAGGTCTATATACTGGACATGAACTACATCTCAGCTGAGGGCTGCAAATGCAAGGTTGTCAGTTATTTCTGAATGAGTTTCTTTGCAATGTTTTAAAGGAAAACAAAATTGTACTTGAAAATATTTGAATATTTGAAGGTGAGTCTCCCCTAGTTCCAGATATTAACACCTGGGTCTAGGAGCAGCATATCCAAAACACTTCTGGACCACAGCCAGTACAACTAAGCCATCTGCTGAGCCTCAGCCCATCTCCCAGGCATTAATGCCTAAATCCCCAGTGCTGAAATGGATGCAATAACAAAGAGCCCCACACCCACACCCGATTTTTTATCTGGTGTTGTATAAATATTTCTTTTAAGGACAAACCCATTTTGAAGGACTTGGTTTTAAATAGCTGATTTTTCAGAAATTCAGATAGTCACTACAAGCAGAAATTAAAACATGGCCTATTTATTCAGGGTCAATATAAAGCTGATTTAATAAGAAAGTGATGAGTAATCTTTACGTGTGATTTTTAACTTATAGGTGTTCCTATCTAAGCCCAGTTCACAGGAGAAGTTTGTTGGTAGCAAGGGCCCGGCGGCCGGAAGATCTCGCGCTGTACAGAAAGATAAAGAATCTCCGACCCGGAGTCGGTCGCCGTATCGTTCCTTG
>NW_009701810.1:0-1290 GCF_000703405.1 Apaloderma vittatum
GGGAGAAACCTCTGGATCTGTGGGAGAAACCTCGGGAACTGGGGCAGAAACCTCGGGATCTGGGAGAGAAACCTCAGAATCTGGGGGAGAAACTTCAGGATCTGGGGGGAGAAACTTCAGGATCTGGGGGGAGAAACCTCGGAATCTGGGGAGAAACCTCAGGATCTGGGGGGAAACCTAGGGATCTTAGGGGAGAAACCTCTGGATCTGAGGGACAAACCTTGGGATCTGGGGGGAGAAACCTCCGAATCTGAGGGGGAAACCTCGGGATCTGAGGGAAGAAACCTCTGGATCTGAGGGGAGAAACCTCGGGATCTGAGGGGAAACCTCGGGATCTGGGGGGAGAAACCTCTGGATCTCGGGACAAACCTAGGGATCTGAGGGAGAAACCTCAGGATCTGGAAAAGAAACCTTGGGATCTGGGGGAGAAACCTCAGGATCTGGGGCGAGAAACCTCAGGATCTGGGGAAGAATCCTCAGGATCTGAGGGAGAAACCTTGGGATCTGGGGGAGAAACCTCGGGATCTGGGGGAGAAACCTCAGGATCTGGGGCGAGAAACCTCAGGATCTGGGGAAGAATCCTCAGGATCTGAGGGAGAAACCTTGGGATCTGGGGGAGAAACCTCGGGATCTGGGAGAGAAACCTCGGAAACTGGGGGACAAACCTCAGGATCTGGGGGGAGAAACCTCAGAATCTGGGGGAGAAACCTCAGGATCTGGGGGGAAAACTTTGAATCTGGGGAGGGAAACCTCCTCGGGATCTGGGGGAGAAACCTCGGGATCTGGGGAGAAACCTCGGGATCTGGGGGGAGAAACCTCGGGATCAGGGGAGAAACCTTGGGATCTGAGGGGAGAAACCTCAGGATCTGGGGGGAAACCTCAGGATCTGAGGGGAGAAACCTCGGGATCTGAGGGGAAACCTCGGGATCTGGGGGGAGAAACCTCTGGATCTCGGGACAAACCTAGGGATCTGAGGGAGAAACCTCAGGATCTGGAAAAGAAACCTTGGGATCTGGGGGAGAAACCTCAGGATCTGGGGGGAAAACTTTGAATCTGGGGAGGGAAACCTCAGGATCTGGGGGGAAACCTCAGGATCTGAGGGGAGAAACCTTGGGATCTGAGGGGAGAAACCTCAGGATCTGGGGGGAAACCTCAGGATCTGGGGAGAGAACCCTCGAGATCTGGGGGGAAACCTCAGGATCTTGGGGGAAACCTCGGGATCTGGAGGAGAAACGTTGGGATCTGGGGCAGAAACCTCGGGATATGGGGGCAAACCTCCGGATCTGTGGG
>NW_009701810.1:1358-2639 GCF_000703405.1 Apaloderma vittatum
GGGGAGAAACCTCAGGATCTGGGGATAAAGCTCAGGATCTGGGGGGAAAACTTTGGATCTGGCTGAAAACCTCGGGATCTGGGGCAGAAACCTCTGGATTTGGGGCAGAGACCTCAGGATCTGACGAGAGAAACCTCAGGATCTGGGGCGGGAAGGCAGAGAAAGTGGTCTCTCACTTGAGAGGAGCCGTGACGCCCAAGGAGCTGGTCGAGGGGCGACACTCTCTTCCTCTGCCCAGGCAGGGAACGCGCGTCTCTGGGCAAGCGCTGAATCTTTGTTATAGACATCGCTCTCAATACGGGATTTGATTTGGTGTTTGTGTCTCTCCCAAGGGCCAGGTCGTTCCTGGGACACTGGCAGTTTTTCTGACAGTCAGTCGGTGGTGAGCGAAGGGACATTTCATCCCTCAGGAGTCTGAAGCTGAAGAATCTCGATTCGGTCTAAAACACGGCTCAAGCCCTTACGACACCCTGGTTACATCCATTTAGAAAAACAAGTGTTTTAGTCAAGCAACTCGTACCTAGTAACAAGTGTGTAGAATAAAGCTGCTGCTGCTTAAAGCAGCCGTGGGAAGGAGGTGAAATGAAATAGCATCTTAAGATGAGCTGCGTCTGCATTTCTTTTCTCAAAAGGTCAAAAATTCCAAGTCTGTTTCCAGGGTTAAAAAGAGCACGGGGATTTCAAGGAGTTTCATGAGAGGAGGTGAAAGATCCCAATGCAAAGGAGGTGACTGATAGGCTGACAGAGACTGGAAAATATGCAAGACCAAGCCTTCATGTTGACATGCGGAAACAAACTACAGCTCGCAAGGAGTTATGAAGCAGGTGTGTTTATTGCAGCGCTGGCTGCGAGGGGATTTCTCCTCCAAACTCGCACACCCATGACCAAAACAAACGTTATTTATTAGTCATAATTATTCAGTAACACAGGTTGGGTTAGTACCATTAGCTGAAGGAATAGGCGTGATTGCTGTCATTGCTTCCATGAACTCATTATCATACATCTCCTCCTCCTGGCACGTGTGTATTGCCATCTGGAGGTCGGAAATTGGGGTCTTCGGGAGGAAGTCTTCCTCGTTACGTCCTTTTCACCTTGGACTCGTAATGTGGAGTTGGCAGTCCCCCCAGACCGCAGGACCGGCACCAGCCAGAGGGTGGTTCCTTGCCGACAGTCTGGTTCCTGTGGTTCAGGCAATTCTGCTCACACTGCAGGCTAAAACGGGCATCTTAATTTCATCACTTTACAGGACGTTGATCAAGATGTTGCTGTTTAATTATCCTG
>NW_009701811.1:0-12815 GCF_000703405.1 Apaloderma vittatum
GAATCACAGTTCCCCATGGTGTTTGAAGATGCATCTGGATGATCTGTCCTCTCCTGGTCCCCTCCTCATGTCCCTGGGTTGTGTCAACAGAGTTTGGGGCAGGTGGTAATAGAAATGGATAAGAATCCTCACCTTAACTGCACAGTGCTCCTTTTCACAGGTTCATCTTGGCATCCCTGGAAAGTGTCTGGAAAGTAGATATTGTGTAAATATCCATATCTTTCTTTAGCACCATAGCTTAAAGCCATGAACTTGGTGCTGTGTAACTTGGGCTGTTATTTCAGACATCTCATCCTGGTTCATTTTTGCAGCCTCTCTTGCAGACTCCAACCCCATCCAGGCCATCCAAGATCTGAGGATTACCGACACTGGCATAAATAGTTTGAAGTTGGCTTGGAGGAGGCTTCTTGGGGTAACTCACTACAAGATATCCTGGGTGCCATTCAACGGTAAGCAACCCGGTCTCTAAGTCACGTATGGTGTGAGGAGACAGCACAAGGAAGCCCAGAGAACAGGAGCTTAGCTTGACTCTTCCCCTTTCCCACAGATGATCGGGATATGTTGGGACTGGTTGAAGCCCTGTAGCTGAGCCAAGTTTTAGTCATTAACAAAATATATAGGAATATAGGATATAGGAAGAGGTGGGATATGGGAAATCAGAAAAGTGATTCCTCTCCAGGAGCATGTGTGATGACTTCATGACCAGATCTCTCACCTGTTCTCCTGCCTCAGCTTCCTCACATGCCAAATGAGCTCGTAGCATTCCTCCTTGGCCAGGTCCCAAATGATCTGCGTGAGGAGGTGGCTGTAACAATGATTGTTAGTAGCTCTAATAATAATTTTGCCTTTTCTGTATACACTTGGGGTTGGTGTTTTTTTAATGTCTCCTCTCAGGTGGCTCGGAAACCTCCCAGCTCGTTGCAGCAGAGGCAGCCTCCTTCACAATCTCCAAACTGATGGAGAGCACCACCTACACCATCTGCGTGTCTGCAGTGATCGGGGGGCGGGAGGGAAGCCCCATGCTTCTCACAGCCAAAACCTGTGAGTACAGGAACACTGGGTGGGGGCAAGAACATCTCCATGTTAGTACTGGGGGCTGTGTGATCCTAGGGGCTGTGATAGGAGGGGAGGATGGGAAAAACCCACCTGGACATGTTCCTGTGTGATCTACTCTAGGTGATCCTGCTCTGCCAGAGGGGTAGGACTAGATGATCTTCAGAGGTCCCTTCCAACCCCAAATGTTCTGTGGTGCTGTGAAAAGAGCAATATTGGCTGATAGACACCTTATTACGTCTTGGGTCCTACCAGCCATACTAGAAAACATGCATTGGTCCTTTCTTCATATTCCTGAGAAATGTTGGGACTTGTCCCCTCTCCCTCTGCCAGTAATCACCATGAGATGCTAATTTTTATGATGCATTATCTTGGAATTACTTCTTTAGTCACGATATCTTGACCACCTCTAGTAAATAAAGGCAAACATCACTCGTGACTGTGGCATCATGCGACTTGATTGATGCTGCAGTGTAGGCAGATTTGGAGATCAGGTGGTGGAGAAGACTGAGGATATGGAGCCAGCACTCTAGTTTCAAGGAGCATAAGCATCTGGCACAAGTGAGCAAACAAAAACTTTATTGCCCATCCCAACAGCTCCAATTTCACAATCAGTTTAGAGAAACACCTAGCGGCCCAGACTGAAGATCCGCCAAGAGTTATTTGCTAAAGCTCCACCAGTTCCCACCAGCTGAGGATGTGATCTGATTCAGCTTTCTGGAAAACCCCTAAAGTGCTGGAGACACTCCTTTCTCTCATCAGAAACGAGGTATTTTAGGAGGCAGAATGTCTCCAAAGCTGTTTACAGGCTAAGATTTGTTTCCTGGCACATACGTCTTTACACCCTGGTGTAGACATCATCTAAGAGATGTGGGCAAGTGTAGTAGATGTGCTTCATGCCCATCATTTCTATCTGAACTTTTTGCCTTTGATTTCAGTGGGGCCAAGATTTGAGCCTCCCAAAGGATGCATCAGCTTCCTTTCAACTGGATCAAGCTTTCTTTGGTAGCTTCTACCCACCCTAAGCTTTGTTTCTTTTTTTGTCCAACAGTGGATTTACCCAAAGTGACCGAGTTCAGAGTGCAGGAGGCTGCAGAGACCAGCGTTTTGCTGACTTGGACAGCTGTTCCTGGAGCATCCACGTACCTATTAATGTGGCGCTCGTCGTCAGGTAATTTCTTTTTTGGTGGGAGGAGAAAGGAGGGCTTGTAATTTGATTCTCTCCACCACCCAAGGAGATTCGAGGATGGAGCATGGACAGACCTGGTTGTCTCTGTGGTCTGTTTGATTCAGTACCTGGTCTTAGAGCCAGCCAGTGCTTCAGAAGACACAAGTGGCAAGAATTAAAGGGGAAATTTCTTTCCACCGCCAGCCTTAAGTGGCTGCTGTTTCCTTTAAGTGTCATGACTTGTGTCTCCACAGTGTCACTGTTGGTGACGCTGTTTCTTCTTGTGAACCCATCTGGACCCCATTGAGCAGAAGAACGGAGGGTTGACCCTGGAGGCTTCCATAAGTCATGTTCCTTCAACTCAGCTTATAGAATCATAGAATGTCTTAGGTTGGAAGGGACCTTAGAGATCATCTAAGCCAACCTCCTTCTTCATTTGGGTGAAAAAGAGGGGGGAAGAAATGGAAGCTGGCCTGCCTGTGAGGCAGCTTACAAGATGACCTGTTTGGCCATTGCAAAATTCTCAGAGGAATAACGAGGAGATGTAAAAATTGCTTAGGAGAAAGTGTGCTGGGTGGCATTAGCAGTGTCTCTTCCTCTAAAGTCACTACCTGTCCATCAGGAATAGTTGTAACAAACCAAGAAAAGGTTGGGTTTTGTCACCTGTGCAGCCTTAATTCTTATCTGTTTAAAAGCTTTACTATAAGGTTTTTTAAACTTTCTTAGTCATTGCTCACAATTTCTGGTGTATATTTCTTTTTCCAATTGATTTGCCCTTTTAAAGCATCAGCTGTGTGGGTTTTTTTTGTCCTGGAAGAGGCTTAAACCTCTTTGAATACGGCAACTTTCCCATCATTCTTGCTTCAGCCACTAACTTTTTGCTAAGGCTCAGTTCATCTTCACAAGTCAATAAAGAAAACGAATCCGACACAATTCCCCTGCGCTCCCTGCAGTGCTTTTTGAGTTACCAGGTCGTCAGCTTTAATTTTTTTTAATTCCAAGGACATTTTGGTATTGGCAGCTTAAAACTTGTAGCATATGTCACTCAGGACGAAGTCTCCTGTGACAGCATCATTTTTTTGCTCTGCATATTATGGATAAGTGATTAAGGAACTGAACGTTCAGTTCTCTGGGGTGATTTAAGTGATCTAATGCAACTGTTCCCCTCCGGTGCCACGCTGTTAAAATATCGATCCGTAAGTATTCAGAAATCGTTGGTTTCGGAGTTGTCAGGGGCTCAGAAATGGATAATACCATGTCTGACGGTCCCTCTGTGCCCTCACTCGATCGATCCTTCTGAAATAGGTTTATAGCTATTGATTTAACATTCCAATCAGATGAATCTTGCCACCACATTTCAATAATGCCACGAGATCAAATTCCTGCTTGTAAGTGAGTAATTCCAATTTTTCTTGTTTAATTATCCAGGCTGCCATCATTAGTGTATAAAAGCAATTAAGAATTTTGTCTTTTTTTTTTTTCCCTGTCTCTTGGTGCCTTGATTAATTTTCTTCTCCACAAGTTGATGTTTTTTCTAAACGAGTGCTCGTTCATTACTTATTTCCCTTGCCTCCCTTTTAAGCTCATTTAACGCCCTTCTCCCTGCCAGCCAACACCAGCCAGCCTGCCCCATAAAAGTTGGGGTCCCCTCCTACGCAACTTGAGGTCATCCCAGCCATAGACCTCCTCTGCCTGGTGTTACACAAAACCAAACCCATGTTTGTCAACTCCATCCAGAGCCAGCCTTTCCTTCCCTCTCCAAGGAAGGACCTTGGAGAACTTCAGCTGGACGTTGCCTTCCTCTCTCTTCTTTCTCCCTTCTCTTGACTGTTCTTGAAGCACCAAGGTTGTGGTTTTCTTATCCACCTAATCAACAGAAGCTCGTTTAATCTTGCATTTGAGCCTCTTGTCCCTGGCAAAACATCAGCTTCATTCTTCATAGAAAATTGTCCCCAGCAGAGACCATCTTCCTTCTCCAAAGGTTCTTCTTCCTGCATGTGCTGTCAGCTTGTGTTTCCTATAATGGATCTCTTCTGACAAAGTAGCATCTAGGCATCTAAGCCACTAATTATGATTATTTTGATTTGCCCACCCAAAAGGAGAGACGGGTAGAAGAGTTGGAGTCCAAGAGGGATTTTTATTTTTTTTAAAGGAGCAAAACCTCTCTTCCAACATTTTTTGAGAGTAATTGAGAACGTTTAATAAAAATGAAACAGATTATTTACGCTGATTTAATTTCTTTCCATAGGAACTGACCTCTTTTTTAAGGGAAAATGCTATTTCAGAAAGAAAGGGGCAACTTTCACTTTGAACAGCATCAAAACTCGTCGTTCAGTACTTCCGCAGTAAGACACTTATGTCAAAACATTATTATGACATTTAGACAGATTTTTCCTATCACTATTTAAAATCAAAACTATCTATTGTGTGCGACCGTATTTCTCAGGTAAGTTTGATTCTACTTTTCAGCAAAAAAGAATCCTGTTTCTATATGCTAACTGCTGCAAACCATCCTTAATTATTCCTTCATCAGTCTGTCACAGAGCTCAGCCTTGGACACCACCTGGGCCAAGTGGCACTTGTACAAGTTCCTGTTTTTCTCAAGGACTCCATTGTCAGATCCAAAAAAACCTCATTCCATCTGGTTTAGCACCTGACCATTGCAGTTTGCAAACATATCTCACCGAGAGCCTCTGCTCCAAAGCCCAGGACTCATCTTGTCCCCAAGCCTCCTGTTTGCCAGAGGTGGTGTCACTAGAAGATGGGATGCTCCAGACGTGGAAGTTACTTCGAGTTTCTGCCTCCCAGCCAATGCATGTTTCTCCCTTTTTCACAGCTTCTGAGCTTTCCCAGGAACTGTTACCAGCAGCTTCTAGATCGTATCAAGTGACAGGATTGAGCACCAAAGAAATGTATTTTTTTTCTATAAGACCAGTCTTTGGAGATATGGAGGGACCAGAGATGACACTCCTTGTGCAGACAGGTATGAAAGCTGGAGTCTTATGTTGCAGTTTTATCTAGGTCAGTGCTACTAAGGCTCATTTCTTGGCTTCTTTACCCTTCCGATGCTTTGCTAGATAGAGGCATCATAACTAAAAGGAGTTTAACAAACACTTTTTTTTCCCTTTGCCTCTTCCAGTAGGATCTTACAGAGAGTCACCTGCACCAATCACTCCAGTGACTTCTGCAAAGTGGAGTACAATGATATCCCCATCTGTATCTCCTAGCAAAGTGGGGACCACTCCCCTTCCACTGACCACCACCACAATGCTACCACCAACCCCAGAGACCCCGTTATCGACCACTGGAGTGCCTGCACTGCTCACAACTATCCCTGGGCCAAGTGAGTGTGTACCCATGTGTGATTTGGTGATGATGATGTATGAGTAGGTCAAAACCACACGGGACCACAATCTCCTCCAATCTCAGGAGCCAAAACTAGTCTTTATTCAGTGAGCAGTGAGAGTGGACAATGTCAGGGAAAGGGAGGACACACCATTAAATGCAACGAAGCTCTCAGCACTTCCCTGTGGGGTGAAGGTGATGCCTGTTCGTTCACCAGCACTTGGCATCGTGGGAGAGATTGGGTTTGTTTCGCTGTTCTGAACCAAAAAGAAACATGCTTCTGCTTTAGGACCCCCCAGTTTATGGAGTTCCTCTCTTCCCTCTGCAGTCTGTGGCAAGTTCAGAGCAGACATCGGGTTCCTGGTGGACGAGTCCTCGAGTATTGGCCAGAGCAATTTCAATAAAGTGAAGGATTTCCTCTTCCGGATCGTTTCCTATTTCCCTAAGATTGGGCCTGAAGGGGCACAGGCAAGATTTCATTGTTCTCTTTCCCAAAGATGTTTTCCGTTCAAGGGTTCGCCTTTTGGCCCCCTCCACAATGAGAGCAGTCTGCTTGCTCACATGTTGTGGGTCAGGTTAAAGAACTGTGCAAGTCCAAGAAAGACACAAATAAAAACCTCCTTAATGTCAGCTTACTCCTTTCGATGTATTTCCATTCCTTGGTTATTTTTTTCCAAGACCTAGTCATCAGGAATAAAGGAAATTCCAGAGCTACTGAAATGCTGTCTAGGTTATGGAGCCCAGGGATAAGTCAGATGTGTATCCTCCTCTAAGACCCCATTTCTACCCACATCCAGGCTGCTCATGGTTAGAGACTCAGCTGGGAGCCATTAAATGACGACTCAGCAAAGCCAACTAGAAGACTCGATAGATAATTTATTTTAGGTCATTTGTGTTTAATTAATGAGATATTTGAACTAGCCCTTTGAAAGGAGGACCTATGTAGCTCACTTCCAATTGATCAGGAAGTAGGAACTTCTTGCATTCTTCACTCGCAGGTGATCTTGAAGCTCTTGAATTTACCCTGGGTTAGCAAATAGTTCTGGGAGGATTAAGCCATTTTTATTTAGGTGGCTATAGTATGAGCAGAGTAGCTGGCCTCCTGTTGCAGCCAACTGAGATCAAGGGTTTAACTCAGGAGGGATGGGTGCTGCCACTGGAGGTGCTGCACCAGGAGATGCTTCCACCCAGCCATGAGCTGCCCAAAGTGTGCTGGTCTCCCATCTGTCCTGTACCCACCAGCCTCTGCAGAAACATCCTAGAGAGGCTGCAATAGCACCTCACCCATCCTTAAGCACGAGGATTGTGCTTGCCAAGCTGACAGCCACTTCGGAGTGATGGCACATTTACTGCGTGCCTGAGCCCTCCACCGTTTTTAACCTCCATTTCTTTGGCAGGTTGCTGTTGCTCAATACAGTGAGGAGCCCAGGGCAGCCTTCTACTTCAACCAGTACCGTGACCGTAACAGCGCCCTGAAAGCCATCAAGGGGCTGAGCTATGCTGGAGGCAACACAAAAACGGGTGTGTATGTATCCCTGCACACATGGCATGGACTTTCTGGCCCAAGACAGAGGCTGGAGGCCAGGGAAAGCTTTTGTCTGAGTGTTTTGAACCCATTTTCTTGGTTAGAAAGTTGTAGTCCAAAGTTCTATAAAATTTGAAAACAGAAGATTGAATTAAGTTTTATTTCCAGGGGTGGTGTTTCCAACTAGCCTGATGTCCTTTATCCATGCCCTAGTTTTGCTACTGGGCTTCTCTTCATTATTTTATAACCCTGGCTGTGCTTGAGGGAGATTTTTATACCTGGCTTGGAGATAAAGCCCGTAAACATTAGGTAAGGATAGCTGATGCTGAAGCATCCTTATTGCCCACTATATGGACATTTTCATCGGCAAATTCCATCGGTTATTGCCTTGTTACCCTAACAACAAAACAATGTGCCCTATTTTCATGGTGTGTCGTCACATAATGTCCTTATCTACAGAAAGCACAGCTCCTCATTAGCTCAGTGTCTCAGGAATTCAGACACTTTTGTCTTACGTAAAGTTAAGAAGCTCAGAGACAGAGAGCTCTTCCCCTCTGGCCCCTTCCCAGCAGGACAGTAGGGTCAACTTGGCTCCCTGAAGGTACATGAGCAGTGATAGTAAGTTGAAGGTAGTTTTAACTTTACCATTTTAAATGGCCCAATTAATGTCTTCCCATCAGATAACATCAAGGGAAGCTTTAAGGCACCCATAGATGTTCTGTGAAGGCTTGTATACCTCATCCTGGCTCAGTGGCATTGGTCCGAAAAATGAGGCTGATCAAAATACAAGACCTGAGTGGGACTCGTTAGGCAAAACAGGCATGAAAGTGGTCAGATTGCAAGTTCTGAGGCAACCTTGCCTCTAATCCCTCTTTTTATGTCCCAATAGAGGTATTTTACCCCTCACAGAAGTCTTTCCATACTGTTTTGGGGCTTTTTAACCACTTCAGTCTGGGGAAGATTTCTTTGAGAAATTTTCCTGGTCCTTCTAAAGAAGTGGGAAGTCTGTCGATTTTTTTGTAAAGTGTAGGAAAAATGCTTCCAATCTCCTGAATATTATTTTTCCACTTTCTAAAACTATCTGCTGAGTTCAGCCTGAACCATTTCAGCCAATCTCATTTACCATTATTTCCCTTCAACCACTTTTGCCCCATGCTAGGGGCTACTATCAATTTATGGGGCCACAATGAATGCCCATTTTCCTTCATCCATGGATGGAGACCCACAGGCTCCACCTGCAGCCCTGATACTTGGGCAAATTTACACCACGTCTCTCCATGTTTGCCCAGGTCGTGGTATAACCTACATGCTGAAGGAGTTATTTCAGCCCTCCAAAGGGATGAGGCCAGATTTCCCTCACATGATGGTGCTCATGACGGATGGGCGATCTCAGGATGATGTGTTGAAACCAGCCAGAGCAGCCCATGCTTTGGGTAAGAGTCACCCAGTTGTGTTCCCTGAGGACTTGCTCCTCCACGAATTTCCAGGGTGTTGAGGGTGCTGTGTTATGTGATGTGTGTACCATGAGTGCCTTGCTGGATTTCTTCACTCCAAGGTCTTGGGTTCGATTCCCATTCAGTTCCCATGTGTTAACTGATCTAGTTGAGGGGTGTCCCTGCCCATGACAGGGAGGTTGAACTAGATGATCTCTAAGGTCCCTTCCAGCCTAGGCCATTCTATGATTCTAGGATTCTTCTTTCCATTCCTAGTGTCTTGGTTTGCTATAACTCACACAGGCTCCTTTGGGTGAGTTCTTGCGTGGTTACTACAGTGCTTGATCCCAGCAGAGGTTATTAAAATGAAGATCATGATGATGGGGTTGGAAACTCTGATCTCAAACATTTTTGCTTCTGCTGAGTGAGTGATGTGTTTCAGGGATCCGTGTCATTATTGTGGGTGTCTCAGGAGCTGACCCACTGGAGAACAACAGCATCTTGCTGCAGCAGAACCTCCAGAACGTTTTCTACGTCAGCACGTTTGATGATTTCCCCCAGATCCTCCAAGAGCTGATAGAAGTCATTTGTTCTGACCCTCAGCCTTCAGGGGCCCAACTACCATCTGAGGAGGTGAGCTGCTTCACAGACCTTTGAATATAAGCCACCTTGCTTGGTGAGGGTCATGCACGAGAGCAAACTTTTTCCCTGAGCAATGTTTCAAAGCCAAGTCAGAAGAGATTTAGGGCACTGGGTCCAATCCTGACCTCACTGTTCAGCCCTATAGATAAGAAATAAAAAATTTTAAGTCAAGAGAGTGGAACTGGGGAAGTCAGAACACAGCTTTGAAAGTTTTATTGCATGAAGTGACTGCAGGGACAGAGCACTTGGATGTATTATAAATTCATTGCCCTCTTCTAACTCTGGTTAACGGGTTGCTGATATGACTGCGAGTTCCTCTGTAGAGTATCTCCAGCACAGGTATTTTATGGCTGTTTCAGTGAAAAAGCAGAATGACCTCTTGAGCTCTATTGAAGGTTCGTGTTTGACATTCCAAAACCTGGAGAATCACTGACTGAAGCTGAACTCCGTGCTCTAGGTTGCCAGACATGAAGCCGACAAGCAATGGCCATTTCGTGACACAAAGAGCAAGCCATGCGTCCCTGATGCATCACCAGCTGAACCACATATCCAGAAAGAAGAGGAGGTTTGTGTTCCATGGTGTTTAAAGGCAAGAATTAGTTCATTGGTGTCTCTTCAGGGAATTATATTTCAAATGAATATTGCTCACTGCTCTATCAGGTCATTTCTGCCTGTGTGGTGTGCAGTGGAATTATATCAGTGTCAAGATATTTGACTTTGGAAACCACATCTATGTTTAGGGAGGTCATCCTAGAAAATGCCCTTTCAGCATGGGAAAAGCAACAGCCTCCTGTGCTCCTTCCCAGCAAACCAATGAAATGCAGGTCTTCCGTAGATCCTTCTTCATATCTGGCAGCCCCATGCAGACGTCTCGATGCTCTGTGGCATCTCAGATAATTCTAGACTCCATGTGAGCCGGTGAACAGACCAACAAGCTGCCACTGCCCCTTACTTCAGAAATAAAATGCTGGGAGGAAAATCTACCCACTCCTTCGACCAAGAAGAAAGCCAGAGGATGTGAAGAACAATAGGACAGCCCCGGAGCCCATGTGCTAGTCTAGTGAGTTTATTGATGTGGCTGTAGCCAGTAAGACTGAACAGCCTGTGTTAGCTTCACTGGAGAAAATGGGAGCCTCTGTAGTAGTTGGTGGACAGCTAGTCAGTGTGGTCAGCCAAGTCTGGTCATGATTTGGTTCACAGGTAGATGTCCACACTGGCAGAATAGCTCAGGTGGTGATGTTTATGCTGCGGTAGTCCAAAATGGGTGGTTGAATTAAGGTCTTTATTTTCAGCCAAACTCCTTTGCACAGTTTCTTTCATGGGGAAAAAGAATTTCCTTGGCAGATCCCTGAAGTCTTGCAGATAGGTAACCAGGAATATTTAGAGTCTTAGCCAAAAAAGAAGATCCTGAATGGCAGAATGATAGAAACGTAGAACTATTTAGGTTGTAAAAAGCCTGTAAGATCAAGTCCAACTGTTAACCTCACAATGTCAGGTCCACCATTAATCCATGTCCCTAAGCACCGCTGTAGATGTGACATGGGCCAAGACTTCTTGAGGAATCAATGTGTTCCCTGCCTGCATTTTGTTCTCACACAACTCTATATTCTCCATCCTGTTGTCCCAATCTCAGTGCAAGCCAGAAACAAAATAAATAATGCATGACCTCCAAGGGACTTTAACTAGTCTGAGAATATGAACAGGTCTCCTGGATGGTCAACTTCACTGCTTCTCTTTGTTGCATAATACAAGGAGTGTGCTACTCTTGGTTTCTTGGTCACTCTGGTTTGAGTTTATTTGCCTTCCTTTGGTGGATAATCATTTCCTCACCATTTGTTTCGTTTTCCTTTTCCTTCCAAGAGCTCCAGGGGCTCCCTGGCTCACAGAGGCTATGACCCATATGACTTGGCTTCGAAGGGAGAGAAAGGAGAGCGGGTGAGTCCACTAGGACAAGCCATCCCCTCCGTTTGTTAATGTGCAACTAAATGATCAAAACCAAGAGATCTAGCAGAGAATCATCCTCACATCTTTCATGTTGGTGTTTTGAGATATCCCACTCCTCACTGGCTTTGAAAAATCAGGCAAAAGGGAACAAATGTGAGTGTGTGTGCTGGCAACTGGGGATTCTCTCAAGTGGTTCAGAGGGATAGTGCTGCGTGATGCTGTTTGGGTTTGCAGGTCTGAGGCCATAACCATGCACCATCTTACTTTCCACATGTTCAGGGTCTACCTGGGAAGGATGGCATTCCAACCGGGGCGGATGGGTCCTCCCGGACCACCTGGACTCATGGTATGTCTTTGTTTTAACAAACTTTGTCAAAGTGTCATTTAAGAGAAGATCGAGTATGGCTCTGAAACCCCTCTCACCAGTTTTGCAGGGTCTCCCTGGCATCCAAGGTGATATCGTACGTCTTTGGAATACAGCAAAGGTCACTGATACAGTGAAACCTTAAGGCTTTGCTTTTCCAGCCTTTGTGCTGAGCAGGATGGGAAACCCAAGACACCCACTTTGCCTTTATGAAGGGCTGCTGCTGTCACCAAACAGTTTCAAATTGTTTTCCTTCTGCTCAGAGATACGACAAATAATGCAATGCGACATGGGCATGTTTCTGAGTAATCTTCAATGAACCTGAGCTGTCCAGAAGAAGGCCAAGGACTCTGAACTCTGTCTTTAGTCATGTACGTCCGTCCTGCTGCATAATCACCAGCAGCACCATTTGCTCACAGGTTTCCCATATGCAAATTGTTCACACAACAGTTCGTAGTGTTGCTTGGAAAACATGCATTCAGCTAGACCAGCCAAACTTCATGTGCCCTTGTTTTTGCCGTACTGTTGACTGCTCTGGTGAGACCTCACCTGGAATATTGCATCCATCTCTGGAGCTCTCAACACAAAACGGATGATCAGAGGGCTGGAGCACTCCCCTATGATGGCAGGCTGAGAAAGTTGGGGCTCTTCAGCCTGGAGAAGAGAAGGCTCCGAAAGGGGAGACCTTAGAGCACCTCCCAGCACCTGAAGGGGCTACAGGAAAGCTGGGGAGGGCTGTTTACAAGGAGGTGTAGCGATAGGATGAGGGGCAATGGTTTTAAACTAGAGCAGCATAGACTTAGAACAGATATCCGGAAGAAGTTCTTTACTGTGAGGTTGGTGAGACCCCGGCACAGGTTGCCCAGAGAGGTGGTAGAGGCCCCATCCCTGGGGACATTCAAGGTCAGGCTTGATGGGGCTCTGAGCAACCTGATCTGGTTGAAGATGTCCCTGCTCACTGCAGGGGGGTTGGACTAGATGACCTTTAATGTCTCTTTCAACCCAACACCTTCTATGATTGTGATGGCAAAGCTTTGCATACTGGATGAATGTCCCTCCCCTGCTTTTCCCAGGGCTCAATAGAGACAAATGTGCTTGACCAGCTCAATCAAGGCCAATGGCTTCCTGGGCTGGGTTAGAAGGGGAGTAGCGAGTAGGTCGAGAGAGGTTCTCCTGCCCCTCTACTCTGCCCTGGTGAGGCCACATTTGAAATCTTGTGTCCAGTTCTGGGTCCCTCAGCTCCAGAGAGACAGGGAACTGCTGGAGAGAGTCCAGCGCAGCCCCAGGGATGATGGAGGGATGGAACATCTCCCTGGGGAGGAAAGGCTGAAGGAGCTGGGG
>NW_009701811.1:13080-19284 GCF_000703405.1 Apaloderma vittatum
TCCTGTGTGGCTGCTCTGGGTGATCCTGCTGTTGCTGAGGGGTTGAACTGGGTGATCTTTCGAGGTCCCTTCCAACCCCGAACATTCTGTGATTCTGTGTAATCACCCTTGACTCTGAAAACTGTCTGGAGAAGAGAATTGTACCAAGGTGCCCAGGTCATTTGAGAAGCCCTAGGATTTCCAAGGCAGCCATGCAGGGGTGATAAATATGAGTCTTGATGGAAATTTCTGAAGCGAGAGCTGGAGGCCAGACAAATATCAGAGAGCACCACAAATGGCACGAGATACCAGTCCACACGTAATTGAACTGAGTCCCTGCACTCACATTGGTGTAAACAGCCAACTCTTGTGCAGAAACATTTCAGTGGCCCCATCCTGAACTTAACACCATCTCCTGGGCTCCATTCAGTGGCTCAAAGGGTCCTCTCATGCTGCTATCCCACCCGTCCTCCAGCTGATGCTCCAGAAGAACACAGATCTCCCATAAACCCTGTGTGATGTCTGCCAACCCTATGCCTTGAGTACCTAGGGATATCTCAGATATCCCAGGACACCCATATTTGGGCACCTGGATCAAACTGTCAGTGTCTGTGATGAAGTAGCACCTATAAGAAGGATTGTGATGTTTGTGAGCTGTGGTTTGCATGGATCGTGGGTCTGACACCAACCACTGCAGCCACTGATTGTCCTTTCTGATTCTGTTTTGCCTTCTCTCAGTGGATTAAATAAGCAGTAGTCCCTCATTCGACACAGCATCCAATGGGACTTGAATGTACCACGCTGTCCCTACCTAAGGTGTGCATCCTACACACACTCATCACTAGAGAAAGACATGTGACACGTTGGCCCCATGGGTGACACATACAGGATTCTCATCAATGTTGGGACCAAAAGCTATTTTCATGACCACTTTCAAAGTGAGTGAAGTTTTATTAGAGACTGATCTGTAACCTGAACATCTCACAGTGATAGTCTTGTAGGTGCTTTGCTGTTTAATGCTGCAGGATTTGTTTTTCATTTCAGGGATCTCCTGGCTATCCAGGACCAGTGGGGCCAAAAGGAGACAGAGTGAGTTTCCTCCCTGAGAAACACCTGTTGTATTGCTCTGAAGTCTAATTTCTAAACAGTTGTGCAGTGACCTTTGGTGAATATGAACTTCTGAGATAGATATAACGAGCACTACACTGCTAGTCTTCAGCTTGGGGAGCTGTCCTTCGGCTTTGCTAGGAGGAATCCAATGTCTTTATGGAGAAAAGTGCTCAGTCCTCATCACAGGTCCTTGGCACATTTCATTTGGTGAAGTGCAGAAGGAGGTAGCACTTTGTTGGGTCATTCTGCCTTTCTGAGTTTCCACTACGATTAAGCCTTTTTGCATACATTTATGACACAAAAAAAGGGAAGGCTTCAAGATCAGTTGTGGGCTGATCCAGGAATAATTGTCCTGTCCTTCCCCCAGCTGCTAGAGCCCATTCCTCCTGCTTCCTTGCAGCCACCTGAGCTGTCTGTATGGCTAGAGATCAGGGAATACGGAAAGCCAGCCTCTGGGGGGGGTTGTGTTTTGTTTTGTTTTCCCCGGGATTAATTTTCTTCCTTGACAGTAATCAAATCTCATGTCATGACCACATTTTTCTGGTACCTCTGCAAAAGAGTCGCTGCAAGCTGGTGGTTCGGGTTTGCAGGGCAGGCAGGGACCATTTTAAAGTTGCTTCTGCTGACCATGCAATTGCCCCAAAGTCGTGAAAGCGCCTGTTTGGACCCCGACCTCCCAATGTGTGTCCTTCTTCTTTTGTACGCAGGGTGAACCAGGCTATGTCCTGGGAGGAGTAGAGGTGATTCCTGGCCGAAACGGGCCACCCGGCCCCCCTGTGAGTATCATACCCTATGTGTGGTGGACCCTTCAGCCTCTTGAAGGCTGGTAGAGAAGCCAAGGGAACTGGGAGAGAGTCCACATCCCTCCCTCTCCTGGTTTTTGTTGTTGCAGGGACAGAAAGGGCAGCCAGGGGTTCCTGGGGTAGCAGGACCACCAGGTTTACCAGGACCACAAGGGCCACCAGGAGCCTCCATCAAGGTGAGTATGGTTATTTGAAGCACGATTCTGTGTGTTGTGTCCACGATCCCTGGATACTTCGTTCATTCAAGGGCCCTGGGAACATATTTCTTCTCTCTGTCATGGGGTTTTCTCACTGAGGCATGAAAGGAGGAACTCTGCAAAATGTTCCTGTCATCAGGGCCCTGCTCCTCATCACAGGAGAAATTGATGATGGAGTTTGAAAAGGTCACAGTCAGTCTTCTCTGGAATGGGACTAGATTCAGTGGCTCCTAAGATTTTTTCCAGCTCTAGGTCCCTGAGACGGTTGTTCAGTGGGTGGAATGAGATCCAGAGGATTAGCTATAGGTCAATAATGCTTGAAGGACAGGGGCTAGTGGTGGACCTGGCAGTGATAGGTTAACAGTTGGACTCCATGATCTTAAAGGTCTTTTCCAACGGAAACGATTCTGTGGTTCTATGAAAAAGTCTCAACAGACACCAAGAGACCTAAACTCCCTTCCTCTACCCTAAGGGTGGGGGATTGACACCAAGTATTGCAGGTTGAGGTGTTTGGAGCATGCAAGACAGCAAATGCCTCTACTAAAGGTCTTGTCTTCCCTTGGAGGTGGGAGTTTGGGTCTCTGAGCTTGTTGGCCTGCAGGACAGTTTTGCTGGGACTATATTTAGAGAGGACTCCCTCTCTAAATTACCACCCCATGGTAGTCTCCTTGTCCTTTGTGTTTCAGGGCGAACCAGGGGATTCAGGTATCAGGGTAAGTACCTGCGATTGACTTTCACTTTTGCATGTGGTGAGGATCCTCTTCATTTTAATTATTTCTAAGCTGCCCAACAGGCTGTGGTTTCCATACTTACCAGATGTCCATCAAGACCCATAAAGGACTGCTGCAACACACAGTAAGACTGTCTTGTGCTTCATGCAGGGCCCTCGTGGGAGGAATGGCATCAAGGGTGACAGAGGAGGAGTGGGAGAGCCGGTAAGTGGTCCACCAATGGCCTGTTGCTGAGGAAGAGCTGCTGGCCGTGCTGGGAAGGGGCCATTGGGCTCGGCATGCCCTCTGCCACATGGGTGGGTGTAGAGTGACAATGTCTGCTGCTAGTTTGCCAGTTCTCATCAGCACCCACTTTGAGATGCCTCACTTTGCTGGCGAGGGTTGGCCAGATCAAGCAGGGCCAATTAAGAATTTCTCACTTCGTCAGCTTTGTCCTGTTGACCCATCACTCAAGAATTGCCAAAAGGGAAACGTTAGAAACCCAGCAAAGACATGGAATAACAGCTGCCTGCTTTGCCAAAAGCAAGCACATGTTCCTCCTCATGGCATAGAGCAAAGCTCTGAGAAGTGCATCCATCAGGGTGCTCCCCATGATGATAACCTCTGTGGTGTAGTCAATCATGCTGGCGCATGAGCTGTCACCTGATGAAGGATACTCCAACGTGAAAGTCATTCACCCTTGAGCCCCAGCTCTCTCCATGAACCGTGGAAGAGCCAAGAGCAACTCTGCTTCTTCCCACGTCCCACTCCCTCATCTCAGGAGGACAGAGAACTGGGAAAGGACCATAGGAGGGCAAGAATGTGGACCAAAAGTGTGGGACAGCAAATGGACCAAGATGGCAGCAGAGTCAAGATAGGCAAAAAGAGATGGTTCTTCACAGAGGGTATTTGTGGTGCAGGAAGTTTGAGTTCAGGGGGAGTTGAAAGAAGAAAAGAAGTCCGTGGATGACTACTAAGGGTAAAAGAAACCATATTTCATTTGGGAAGTCCCTACATCACAGATAGCTCAAACCTGAGAGATTTCTCAAGAACTATACGCATGTCCTGTTCTTGCACCCTTCCCAAGGTGCTTGTTTCTCTTCTTCATCATGCATGGGTGCTTTTTTGGTTACCTTTGCCATACTTGCAGAGCTATATCCCACAGACCAGCCATTTCCATCTGCCAGTCTTCATTATTTCTGCATCAGCAGCATTACTCTGGTCACCCTCTTACAGCAATACAGCCATGAAGAGCCACTGGAGACAGCACCTGCTGCCAAATCAACGTGGGTGCCCAGGCTCTGTCTTTCCATATGACAAGCAAATGCATCTTTATTTTCCTTTCCTGAGTAAAACCAGCCTGTTTGTGTGGAAGATGGAAATTTGGGAATACGTAAACATTTCTGTAAGTCCTCAGTTGCAGAGGCACCGTTCAAATGGGCACATCAGGATAGACATTTCTCTGCTTGGGTTTCTGCAGGCTTATAGATCAACATTTTCTTTAGTATGATTGGTAACAAAGAGTTTAGAAGAAAAACATCTGACAATGTATTTTTCTTTTCAGGGGAAACCTGGCTTGCCAGGCCCTGTAGGACTAGATGGTGTTCCTGGACTGCCTGGACCAAGAGGAGAAAAGGTCATTACTCACATCAGATCCTTGCTGAATCCAGCAGCCCAAGGAGGAACTGTGAATACCTGAGATTGTAATAGTAGGGAAGAGAGAGCAAATAAAGCAGAGCCATGTAGGGATTTCCCCCTCATTCTTCTCCACTCCTTGCTCATGTGGGTTTGAGTGTGTGCGAGGTAGAATAGTTGCCCCATCTCCACCCAAGCTGTTGTTTTCTTCACAGTCATCGTGTTTCCACCCAGTGGAAGATCTCAGCAGTTCCTCCACTTCGTTGAATCCCCCCACCCTGCTTCCAGTACTCACTGAAAACACCCACAGACCTTTGTTTTCAGCTCTGTCCTCCAAGTTTGCACTTTGCCTGAAGTTTACCCACTAGACACATGTTACAGAGCTAATTTTTCCCCTCCTGCTTTGCAGGATGGCCAAGAGCAGGGCTCTGAATCAGGCAGCTGGGTAGGACATATCATGCTCTACAATCCTTGAGGACAATGCTCTGCTTGCCTTGCAGGGGATGGCAGGAACTGGCAAAAAAACTGTTGGCCCCAAGAGGGGAAAAGGAGAGCAAGTGAGCTGGCAATTTGAGGTTTGCAGCTAAAGTTGCCCAGGAGGGCTCAATGTCTCCAAAGTCCTCTCTTTTTTTGTTTGAGATTTTCCTCAGAGGAAGTGTCCTGTGGTTACAAACGGTCAGAAAAGGGAAGACATTGGGTTTGAAAGTCTAAGTTTTCAATGTTTCTTCTGTTTTTCAGGGGATAATGGGACCTCCAGGAGCACTAGGACCAAAGGTGGGTATTGAAATGCTGAACATGAGTCTCTGTGCCTGGTAATCAGATGCTAAGGAAAGCATCAAGGTCTGGCCATCATGGTGGGCTGTAGGGTGATGATTACTCATCAACCTTGCTCAAAAACAATGAAAAGAAATAATTCTATGCATCAGCAGTCATTGACCTGTGGAAGTCATTGCTACAGGGTTGCTGCAGAGATCTGGAGCTATAGAGAGATGTGGTATTTTAGTAAAATACTAAATGGCATTTTGGTGGCCAGTGAGACTCTGCAGAACTGTAGTAATTCACATTAAATGTGTTTTGGGAGGAACATGCACCAGGGAACATGCTCGGCTCTGATGGGATGAGGAGGGAGGAAGATGTAAGGAGCAGACTGACTCACATCTGCATTCTGGACAGCTTCCTTCTGAACAATCCAGGCCCAGTTCCACCTAATTAAATGCCTGAATCATTTAACGTTGTAATACCAGGCTGCCTCTTTCAGTGGAGAAAGAGCAGCCCTGTGAGAGGTGATTGCAACCCATCCTGAAGTTTGAATTTTCTTCTGGGAGTGTCCATCTTTTTCCAACTGTTGGGGGAAAAGGAAACCTTGACTTGAACAATTCTGTCACCTTGCTTAAGAGTCTGGGGCTGGTGAGGAGGGACAGTTTTGATGTCCTGATGCTGCCAGAGGAAAGAAACTGGACCAATGTAGCTCCAACCCAAGGCTGGAAACTCTACCACAGACCCAAGGAAGGTGATGCAAGGCAAGGAGTAGTCAGGAGGGAACTCATGGCAGGCAGGAAGGATCTTCTTTCAGAGCTTCCATTCTTCCAGCTCTTACTGCTCATGAAGATGTGGAATTTCAATTCCAGGGCTTCTCCATGCAACAAAACACCTGGAAAGCTGTGGGTACAGGAGGAATCAGCTGATCTTGACATGTACAGGGACAATTGCTATGGGAGGAAGGAGACTTTCTCCTGAGCCAGAATCACAGAATCACAGAATGTTTGGGGT
>NW_009701812.1:0-23078 GCF_000703405.1 Apaloderma vittatum
TAAACATAAATATTATAAAAAGTAATAAATATTTAAAATATAAATATTGTTACATTACTCTCTTAAAATAAATTTAATTTATTAATTATTAGCTCTTTGACTATAGTTAGTCAATTGCTAATGAACCTGAGAAAAGACTTTAGAAACTTATCAGAAAATAACCTTTTCTCATTTCCAAATTATTTCTCTGAGTTGACATGGAAATCACTTATGAATGCTACTGATTGATTCATTTTAAGATTAGGTGGTGATCATTGTTGTTTTCTTGTTCTGTGTTTTTTTGGGGATTTGGCTTTTTGTTTTGTTTTGGTTTGTTTTTTTCCTGGGTGAGTCTAAATGTCCATGCGTTTTTTTTTTTTTAAAGCAAGCGAATTCTTCCAGCTGTGAAGTTGTTCCTGAAGTGTCTCTTTATGAGCTTCAGATCTCATTAGAGATCGTTAGGCTCTTGAGAGATGCTAATGTCTCACAAACATTGTAAACAATGCCTTTTCAACCTTGATTGAGGTCTTTTGTATTCCCTGATTAATATTTGCAACCTGAGATAAATTAAGAATTTAAGAATATAAAAGGGAGAAAAACATTTGAAAACAATCTTGATCAACAAGTTCTTTCTAAATATCTTGTGAATATGGTAACTGAGTAAAACTTTTTTCCTTCTTTATTTTTAGTTTAAATAGAAACCTGAACAACCTCAACAGATAAGACAACATGAAATGAAAGTTGACTTTTAAAGAAAAATATTTTGTAATACAATTAGTATGTAGGGTTCAAATATACTAGCACAGAACTTAAAGTCTAAAAACAGTAAAAATCTTGAACTAGCAGGGAATCCTGAACACACCTCTGGCATTTATATTTTATACCTTAGCCCATTGAAAGAATTTGGCTTTGAATTAAATCTTCAGCCTCTTTACCAAAACAAACTGCCATCATCCTCTCAACGTGATAGAAGAACTGGAGACTACATAAACAAGACAAATTCTGCAATGGTCCTACTGCTCTATAGCTGTAGGGAATATTTCAACACATTGCTGGATGGTAGATGGCCTCTGGAGACAAGAAATTCAGTTTAAAACATAATCACATTTATAAACTCACCAAGCCAGAGCACAATACTCATTGTAACAGTAGGATATGCTTTATGCAGACAGTTACAAAAAGATGCTGATGGCTTCATTGAACTTTGAAAAGCATTTGTTGTGTTTGTATTGCTATGCCCTCAGGTAATGTGAAGGGAGATACAATCCCACTTGCGCAACCTGAAGCTAGCCTCCAGCATAAGCTGTTAGAGCTGTGAACTCGGTGTGGCCGGTGATCCCATAGGTGAAAAGAGTGAGTGAAAGCCAGAGAGAGGGAAACAGGTATAGTAAAGCTAATATTATAGTTAATTTTAAAATATCCTACTTAAATATGTAAACAGACCATATTATAGAAAAGACATCAGCTGTCTAGGACCTGGGTAATGAAACAGGCTTTTAAACTGACTGCCAAGGTGAAACTGTCAGTAATTAATACTTATGGGGAAAGACAGGCAGAAAGGGAAAGATGAATTGTAGTTGTCAAAGATAAGAATCTAGGTTTTGTCACAATGCAGAGGGTGAACGGGCTAGAAACAAAGAAGGTGAGGAATTCTAAATCATAGTAAAAAATTCCTAGCAACTTCCTTCTCATCCCTAGACGGAATGTTTTGGACATAATATGACTTCAAGGTAAAAAGTATCCAGACAGATAAAAATATTTCTTGAATTCTGCAAAAGTACAGGCTCCTGCTAGACAACATGAAACTTTTGTCTCTGGTGCTGAAATTTCAGCTCTTACTTTTCATTCAAACTCTTTTTCTCTGTGAACAGCATAACAATTACATTTGCTAGGTAAGCAAAAAGAGCCAATATTTATATTGAACTTGTGTTAGCAATCATATTTAAATGTTGAACATCATATGATATCATATGATACTGTAAGGATATTAGGGGCTCACAATCTTCCTTTGTGATCTTACCAAGAGAAAGAGTAAAGCAATTGAGTAGTATGTGTCTGCAGTCTCCCTGTGGAAAATATCGTGGGATGGATGGTACATGGTGACAACAGCTTTCAACAGGTCTCACAAAATTAATATAGATATTTCGAGACAGAACATGGCCTCGGATGCATCACCATTTCTCCACTGCAGTTCCTTGACCTCTGGCATTTACAGTTTGATGTTTTAACCATTTACTCTTAGGAGGCCGGTTAGCTCAGTCAGTTGCACATAGCGCTAACAACGCTAAGGTTGCGGGTTCAATTCCTGTTCAGTCCCCATGTGTTGCCTGATCTAGTCGAGAGGTGGTGTCCCTGGAGGCAGGGAGGCTGGATTAAAATGATCTCTAAGGTCCCGTCCAGCTTAGGCCATTCTATGATTCTTAAACTGAATGTATGCTTCTGTTTATGATATACAGTTGCAAGAAAAAGTATGTGAACTTTTTGGAATTTCATGGTGTTCTGCATTAATTTGTCATAAAAAAGTGATCTAACTGTCAGCTGAATCAAGATTATTGACAAATAAAATGTGCCTAAAATAATAACACAAAACAAATTCTGGTTCTCCTTGTCTTTATTGAACACACTCATTCAACATTCAAAATGCTAGTGGAAAAAGTTAGTGAGCCCTTGGAATCAAGAACTGGTTGACCTCCTCCTTGGCAGCAATAACTTCAACCAGGCATTTCCTGTAGCTGTGGATCAGACCTGCACATCTTTCAGGAGGGATTTTAGCCCAATCTTCCTGGAACAACTGCTTTAGCTCTGCCATGCTCTTTGGACCTCTCATGTGTATGGCTCTCTTCAAGTCGTTCCACAGCATTTCTGTTGGGTTGAGGTCTGGGCTCTGACTTGGCCACTCCAAAGGATGGATTTTGTTTCTCTGAAGCCATTCTGTTGTGGACTTGCTTTGGCGTTTTGGGGTCATTGTCCTGTTGCCTCACCCAACATCTACAGAGTTTCAGCTGACATACAGATATTCTCACATCATCCTGAAAATATCATCTTGATATACTTGGGAATTCCTCTTCCCCTCAATGACTGAAATCTGGCCAGGCCTTGATGCAGCAAAGCAGACTCAATCACAAACTACCCTTAACTATATTGAACATTTTATCTGAAATTTAAACTAAAATTAAAATGCTTATAACTTACTACCATCATTGTAATTTCTTTATTGACCATAGATATTAAAACCATGTAATATACATACTACACAGTATGGTACACAGTACACAGTGAGGTACTATATTCATTTAATTTGAAAAAATAAATATGCACAAAATCCCTCAATTTAGAAAAACACAGCAGTAATTTAGTTATGAATCAAATATCACATTCACATAATCAATTTTTAAGTAATAGAAATTCTCTTATATTGTGCTTCTTTGTAATTATAAAATGAATAAACGAGATTTGGATACTCACATTTTCATGTAGTTTACCATAGAAAATATAACATGTTATTAACATTTAAAAAGTGACCAGAGAAGTAATTACATATCTTAAAAATCAGTTTATTCTCCTTTACCCTAAGGTTTCCTAAAAATAGCAAAGAGATAAAGACCTAGTCTCAATCCTTTCACTGTTTAATTTATGGATATGAATTGAGTTGGCCTGGCCTTGGTTTTGGTGGCGGCAATGGGGGAGCTTCAGGGTGGCTTCTGCAAGAAGCTGCTAGAAACTTCTCTAGTTTGATAGAGCCGATGCCAACCGGCTCCAAAGAGGGACATGCCACTGCACCAAGGCTGAGCCTATCAGTAAAGTAATAGAAGAGGAACGCCTCTGTGATAACATATTTAAAAATGGGGAAAAAGAACTGCGCAACAGCTGGCACAGAGATGGAGGAGTGAGAACATGTGGACACACCAAAGTCAGTGAAGAAGGAGGGGGGGAGGATGAGCTCCAGGCACCAGAGCAGAGGGTCCCCTGGGTCCTGGTGAAGACCATGGTGAAGCAGGTTGTCCCGCTGCAGCCCATGGGCGGGGTGTAGATGTCCACCGTGAGGACCACCGTGTAGATGTCCATCATGTATGGACTCCACACCGTGTGGGTGGATGCCTGAAAGAGGCATTCGCTGTTTGAGTTTGTCCTCTGGAGCAACCACTACGCGTACTGGAGCCCTGCTTCCTGCAAAAGCGGCCGGACATCGCCCACTGATGGGAAGTAGAGAATAATCTTTGTTTTGCTTTGCTTTTGCGTGCGGCATTTGCTATTGCTTTATTAAGTTGCTTTTTTTTTTATCTTAACCCACAGGCCTCTTTTCACATCTTCCCTCTCCCCTTTCCATCTAAAAGGGGAGTGATAGAGTGGCTTTGGTGAGCTCCTGGCCTCTGGCCAGGGCCAAACCACCACAGGATATTTGCCCAAATTCTTACAAATTTCAAAAAACCACCATTCCATATTATGCTTATGATTCATGAGCTTGGCTTTGATCAGATAATTTAGAAGTTTAAATTAGTCTAAATTAGTTAATTTAGGAGCTAATTTAGCTTAAACATATTACAGTGTTAATAGAAAGACAGACACCTCTAGATAGTGATTCAAAAGTGTTAAGCATTACTTTAGCTCTAAATTGCCCATCTCTTATTGATGATTACATTCATAGCTTACATTTTCTGCTTCCTACTCCCTGTTTTAGGCATAGTAATATTTAGTCAAAGAAATTAACACTATAGTTTATAGCTATTGTACCCTCAATGCATCTGGGTTTATTTCTTATGAAATTATCCTATGGAAATCAAAATATGGGGGTGTCACGTTAAAAGGAATGTAATTTTGATATCTGTTGGTCAAAGTTCCAGGACTTTCTCTGATTCTTTCATGAGAGTTTGAGCAAAGGACTTCCAGAGACCCAGCAAAGGACTAGCTATCAGATCCCCAGCAAACGCTCTGCCTCTGATTGATCAGAGTCCCAGCACAGTATTTGTACTGATCACATTCATAAAAATCAAAATTAGTTACTTCATTGAGAGTGACAGAACAGATTTGAGATTGCTATCGATAAATTTACTAACTACAATAGTACTACTAATTAAGGTTAATATTGTAAGCAGAAATAGTAATACAACCCGGGGGTAACATTCACCAGAGAGTGAAAAGTTCGGCACTTGCTCAGAGAGATGTCCCTGCCTGGGGCGAAGGAAGAGAATGGAGCCCTTCAGCTCGTCCATCAGTTGTTGAGGTTATTCTCTCTCAATTTAACAGTATTTTGCCCATCTTTTTTAAATGCCATATTACAATGTTTCTCCCCCTACATGTGATACATAGTATGATCTGGGTGGAGAGATGAGTGCTATGGTCATACATATTTAACATGATCTCTATAATCTTCATTAGCATATGCAAAGATGGCAACTTTCATATGCATTTCATAGGTAATGAGGCAAAAGTTAGTTATCAGATATGGCAGCCTTTTCTTAGAAACAAAGGACCACACCAGCTCCTGTTATCTACTTTCTTTTTGCTGACCAAAAACAGGGCTGTCCTGCCTACACAGAACCCCCTCCTAAGCTGCATCCTGTGATAGCCAGGCAAGTCTCCAGTCTCCTGGATTGCACTAGTGATAGAAAGGCCAGTCTTAGTCATTTTTTGAGCACAGAGGCCTCTCCTCATTATCCAGTCTCCACAGGGAGGCATCTGGGTTTGCGAGATCTCACTTAATATATAATTGGGAGCTACTCCATCCACCATAGTCCAAGGGGAAATGGTTACCAATCTGCTGCACCGCTTAGACACACACATGCATATGGATCTGGTTGAGGTCCACCCAAGGGTACTGAGGAAGTCAGTAGAAGTGCTCACCAAGCCATTTTTAATGATTCATCAGCAGTCCTGGATAACCGGGGAAGTACCAGTGCACTGGACATTAGTAAATGTGATGTCCACATACGAAAAAGATTAGAAGGAGGTTCTGGGAAACTACAGGCCTCTCAGTCTGACCTCAGTGTTTAGGAAGTTTATGAAACAGATCGTCTTGAGTGTCATCACACAGCACATGCAAGACAACGAGGTGATCCAGCCCAGTCAGCATGGGTTTAATGAAAAACAGATCATAGAATCATCATAGAACAATTCAGGTTGGAAAAGACTCTTGGGATCATCGAGTCCAACAATTAACGCTACACTACAAGTTCACCCCTAAACCATATCATCCAACACCACATCTAAACAACACTTGAACACATCCAGGGATGTTGCATGAACTAACCTGATCTCCTTCTGTGACATGGTGACCCACTTAGTGGATGAGCAAAAGGCTGTGGAAGTTGTCTACTTGGACTTTAGTAAATCCTTTTGCACCATTTCCCACAGCACTCTCCTGGAGAAACTATCTGCTCATTACTTCGATGGGTCTACACTTTGCTGTGTTAAATACTGGCCAGACCCAAAGAGTGGTGTTCCCCAGCGCTCAGTATTGGGGCGAGTTCTGTTTAGTATCTTTATTAATGATCTGAACAAGGCAATTGAGTGCACTGTTAATAAGTTTGTAGACAACATCAAGCTGGGCAGGAACACTAAACTCCTTGAGAGTAGGAAAGTTTAACAGAGGGATCTGGACAGGCTGGATTGACGGGCCGAGGCCAAATGTAGGAGGGTCAACAAAGTCAAGTGCCTGGTCTTGCACTTGGCTCACAACAACTCCAGGCAACACTATAGGCTTGGGGAAGAATGACTGGAAAGCTGCCCAGCAGAAAAGGATCCAGGGATGCTGGTTGACAGCTGTCCGAACATGAGCCAGTAGTGTGTCCAAGTGGCCAAAAAGACCAGCAGCATCAGAAATAGTATGGCCAGTAGGATCAGGGAAGTGATTATCTCCCTGTACTTAGCACTGGTGACACCACACCCTTAATCCTGTGTTCAAATTTGGGATCCTGCTATAAGAAAGACATTGAGGTGGTGGAAGGGATCCAGAGAAGGGCAACGAAGCTGGTGAAGGGTCTTATGAGAAGTCTTATGAGAAGCAGCTGAGGGAATTGGGGTTGTTCAGCCTGGAGAAAAAGAAACTGAGAGGAGACCTCATTGTTCTTTAGAACTACCTGAAAGTAGGTTGTAGTGAGGTGAGTGAGGATCAATCACTTCTCTGAAATAACAAGCAACAGAACAAGCGAAAATGGTCTCAAGCTGCAGCAGGAGAGGTTTAAATTGGACATTAGGAAAAATTTCTTAATGGAAATGTTTGTCAAGCATTGGAACAGGCTGCCCAGGGAAGTGGTGAAGTCACCATCCCTGGACATATTTAAAAAACATGCAGATGTGATGTTTAGGGACATGGTTTAGTGGTGGACTTGGCATTGCTAGGATTACAGTTGGACTCAATGACCTTAAAGTTCTTTTCCAACCTAAGTGATTCTATGATCCCTGAAACTGGACTGTTTCCAAACAATGTCTAAATATGATTAATATTAGTAACTTAATTTCTGGGACTTTAAATACTTCTAAATGTGCTAATGTGCTCTTGAATATTCATAAATAATTGAAAGTATGATCTTCATATACATGTCAATCATATATATATATTACAGCCAACTGCAAACTTTTAGACTAGAAATATATTGTGGTCTACCTCAAATAGTAAATATTTTTAAGATTGTGACAATTAGCCAGTACTGGTTTATGACATTTGCAGAAATATTCAGCTACAAATAATATTGTAGGGGAGAGTTGGACAGTATACTAAAAGCTCTAAGGACCAAAATAATTGCTTCCCAAAGGAAAGCACAATCAGTTAGGAGAGTCTTTGGGGATCTTTCTATCCTTTTCTGTTTGCATATTGTAAAAGTGAGAAGGGCTATTACTCTTTAATTTGAACAGGAAAGACCTCTGGATTTTTAAGAAAGCATTACAATGGGAAGTAGAGCCCTGAACTATAAACAAGAAGGGTACCTACAAGGGTACATACACTCAAGACAATTAAAACAGGATTTTAAATACGTGCCTATGATTTTATGATTCAATCCCACTTAAGAATTCTTGGTATCTTAATGTGTGTAATGTTATTCTGTAATTTAGGTCAATTTAATAAAGATTTTCCTTTAACTAAGGCAGATCCTTAAAATGTTTGAAGAGATTTTGGTTTTGCATTTACATTTAATTTGAAACTGAGAAAAATTATTGCTGCCTTGAATAGCAACTGAAATGTTAATCTATCTTTTTCCATGTTGTCATATTAGAGAATAAAAACATCCAGAAAATTTGTTATTGTCACAGTGTTTTACTGTATTTTGGCCACAGAATTTGGAAAGATCTTTTTCTTGTAAAACATGGTCTGAGGCTAAATAGCTGTGATGAGTTTGCCTCTGGCAGAGGTTTTTAGTATCAGGCGACTATGGGGTGGCTCCTTTTGAAATGTACAGAGCCTTCCCCGGCCTAGGCAAAAGTCAGATCCCCCTCTGCCCATAGGCCAGGCCAATCATCACCTTTGAGATCAATGTATTTAAGAGGGGAAACCTGTTGGGCCAACCTCTTTTTTCCTGTCTTTTGTTTTGGGGAGCTGTTTGTTTTGGGAGGAGGGGCAGATGAGGAGAGCAATCATGCAGTCACCAAAGTCGTTGAGTAGGTAGAGAAGGTAACTCAATCAGAGATTTTGCTGAGGCCTGTAGAGAGATAGCCGGCTGAGGCCCTGCAAACTGGGGAGATTAATAGCAGTGAATGACCCAGGATGCTGTAAAATGTGGAAGACCCCACACCAGAGCAAAAGAGGATGCCAGAGCACAAGTGTGCCTTAAGCATGCCCTGACACTGAGGGAGACTCACAGTAGAGTGGACTCATCACTGGGATGACTGCAGTGTGCATGATGGACCCACATTGGTGGGAAGGACTCATATTGGACAAGTTCAAGGAGGACTGTCTGCTGTGAGCGGTACACCCCACTGGAGAAGGAGAAGACTGCCAGGAGTCTTCTCCTTGAGGAGGAAGGGGACACATGGACAATGTGCAATGAGCACAACGCAACCCTCATCCACTATACTTCCCTGCGCCGCCAGCGGGAGGGGAGGTAGCTGGGAAAAAGGAAGGGGTGGGGAGAAGGTGTAGTTAAGATCTAGTTGTATTTATTTTCTCCCAGAATCCTACTCTGAAGTAATTATTGATAAACTACTAATTGTTATCTAAATTAAATTAATGGGACTTTATCTAAATTAAATTGATGTTTTTCTCCTTAAGTCTACTCTGTTTATTATCTGTGACCATAAGTGCTGAGTGAGCCTTCCCTGTCCTTAATCTTGATCCTCAAGCCTCTTGGTGAATTTTCTCTTCCCCATCTCAAAGAGGAGCGACATAGGAGTGAACGAGCAACTGCATGTTTCTTTGTTGCTAGTTCAAACTATTAAAATAGTTTAGTTTTCTGGCTGCAAAATAAGTCCTGCAAAGGAAACATTCTACAGAATATAGTTATTTATGATCAACTTTTAGCCAACAAGACTAGTGTTTTTAATCTTTCAGTGAACCTCTGTACTTTACATTGTTATTACCGCTTTGGAAGGTGCCAGATAGATTTAATCGAGTTTATCTATGTCTTAAAACAGAAAATCTGTGCAAAACTGCAAGATTATTTCTAATTTCATCTTGATTTTACATACTTGTGTCTTACTGGGATATTACTGGATCCTGCCCACTGGGTCATACTGCAAAGAAACCATGAATACCAGTGCATAGGTCAGCCACACTCTTAAAGACAATATGGGGCATCTTTCACCTTACTTACAGCATCCCAAGTTCATTCATCATTCTCAAAAAGTATTCTGTGGTACTCACGGACTTTATGTCCTCTCAGGCCATATACCAACATCCATCTGCACTTTTATTTTTAATTTTCTGTGACAAGTAACATTCAACATGTCCGGAAATGAACTTTTTCAGCTCTGAGGTCCCCATGCTGCTGTGTAAACTTGGCGACAATGAAGTGCTACGGAACATGTAAGAAGACAGAGAAAACTTTCTGAACCGAGCTGAGATAATTTGAATAGGTATAAAAGGGTTGTGTTTGTAAATAACTTACCTCTTTCGGCTTCTCTCCCTATCCAAGCAGGGGTTTATTCTCCTATATAAAAAATAAGCAGGATATTTGGTTGACAAAGTGAAAAGAGATATCATCCATATTCCTTCAGATTTAAATCCTCTCCTAAATTTGCAACCTGCTGTTCAAAAGAAAAAAGTTAGAGCTAATGAAAATACAGTAGGCTTTATATAATATCATGACATTCTGAGGGAAATACTGGGTTTACTTAGTTTCTAAGGGGATTTTTTTTATTTTTTATTTTATTGGGTTTTATGTCTTTGTTTGTTTGTTTTGTTTGTCTGCTTCCAAAAAACAGCTGAAAGAATAGTTCTTGTAGGATTTTTACTTTTCCCCCCATAAATTAATAAAAATCTGAAATCAGGTTTTACTGATCTCTTCCTTCTCCCTTTTCATATGATCAATAGCACAATAGTTCTTTATTAAATACACTCAATCAATAATTATTAACAAGAACTGTGAATACAGGACAGGTGAATGGGTAGTGTCTAAACCAAAACTGCTCCAAAAATGTATGAATTTTGGTGAATTAGGTGACATTCTTTCCTCTTATTTTGAAACTAAACAAACAAGCAAACAACAACCACAAAACCTCTGAAAGTAGTTGATTCTTATTATGTAGTAGTTCTTTTTTATTTTGGTTTATAGACAATTTTTCCTTTCAGTCACATCAGCAAGCTCAGTCATTTCATTAAAAAGGAAAAATTTGAATGTTCATCTTATGGTTAAATTTTAATTTTCTTTTAATTCATCTGTGCTAAATTGAAAGCTCAGGATAAAGTCTCAATCATAACTACATTTGAAAGTCAAAATTATGTTATGAACAATTTATTAACACTGTGATTTCATTAACTTTATTGCTTTTGCACCTTAGAGAAATACGATCCGAAGCAATATGTAACCTAGAATTAACAGTGAAAAGCTTTGATTCAGAGTAGATTTCAATCTGGTTATTTTGGAGGTGTGGGAATTGATTGTCTGCCAGAAAGTTCAATTTAATGTTTCAGAATTCTATCATATATCTGTAACGTATACTTCTATGCACAGTAATTTTTGAAATGATAGTGGAAGTGAAAAGTACAAATTAAAATTGAAATGCCACAACAAAAATAAATTAAATATTCTATTTATACTAATTAGAGAGGTACTCGCACCTCCTTTTACATACTATAACTCCTTATCAAATCTTTTGCACCAGTTTCACCGGCAAGGAAGCAAGGGAAACAGACACATGGCTTGACCTCAGTCTCTCATTTCCTATATCAAGGAGACTAATTCTGTTTACCCTTTCTCAAAAAGATAGAAGGCTAGAAACCCAAAGTTTATTTATGGGAACTATTCTCAAGGAAAATACTCTTTTTTTTTTTTTTGAGTTAATAATCAACATATCTAATATAAGACTTGGAACTTGATTGGTTTTGATCAACTCAGTTTTACCTCTGAAAACTGCAGACTTTCAGCAATGTATCTCTGGAGGAGTATTGATGGACAGGAAGAACAAATGTCTTTAATAAAGAAAATTATTTTATTATATTTATTTCTCAGTTGGCCATTATTGAAGTAGAATCTGAAGAAAAAAATACTTGTAAGATTAGTGTTTGAAAATTTTATTAGTAAGCACAAATAGTTGCACAATCCTATTATCTATATGTTATTTATAAGTATTGAACACCATCTGCTATTATATTCTGAATCAAACCACCAAACTCATATACTGACATAAGAAATTCTCACATTATGGAAATAGTAAGAAAGAAATGTGGATTTCTTATGTGTTTTTTTTTAATTTATATTACATTATAACCTGTAAAGTAGACTCAACTTGTCTTACTATTATGAGCATGTGACATTGAGATCTATCTAATGAAAGATATAATTTATACGGGTTCACGTTCATAAATTTGGTCTATCAGAGTCTATTTGGTCTATCCGAAGAGCAGATGAGGAAGTGGTTCAAATGGGAAGTTATTCCTTAAAAACAAGCAAGGTCAGTATGTTGTCCTTAATGTGAGGTGAAGCAGGACAATATCACTTTTAAGCAATACAGCATCTCTGGTAAAAAAGGAGAGAAAAAATCCTTATGTGAAGTCAACTGAACATATATTTTAAAGTTCTGGTAATAAAATATTTGAAACACTATTGCTTTTGACAGGGACTGAAAAATGAGACAGATAGTAGCTGGATATTCAGGGAAGGCAATAGACAACCATAAAAGAACAAAGGTGCAGAACAGGCAAGACATAAGGTTAACAAACAGTTCAAGTCACAGAAGTACATTATGCTAAGAACAGAAATACATTATTGATACAATATTGTCTCCTATAAGAAAATATGTGCAGAGAGATTGCACGAGGAGCCAGATAGAAATGGTGCCAATCAAGACATTTATCTGTGTTACAAACTTGTAGTATTCTTGTATTTAAGCAATAACTGACACTAAGCTCATTCGGACTTTCTCTGACCACAAGGTACTGACGAAGAGTGGAATAACAGAAGTCCTCTATTAGGTTTTCTTGTCACAAGACAGCCCTTGGCAGAGTGCCTACAGCTGTGGGCTAGAAAACATTGGGGAAAAGTAATTATTTAGTTGCTTCACCACTCAGTAATTCCTGCATCAGAATTAAGAGGCAGAAATCATCTCTTCTGGCATGGGACTGCTGCTGTTGTATGTGGCTGTGTTGGTATATACACAATCTCAGCCTCAGCAAAACAACAATTTGAAAAATGTATTTAAAAGTGTGAAGTAACAGTGGATCCATTGATCAGTAAAATTACAAGATCTTGTTTTATTTTAATGCTTGCAATTTCAGACTTTTTTATGATATCATTGATGTATCAGAAATCTCTCATGACCTCAGTCTGATAAATTTGAGATACGTCTGCAAGAATAGGCCAAAATGTTGTTTGAATCCCTTAGAACCATTGAAAATGCTAGGTTACATTTTTTTTTCTTAAAAAAAAAAATCACTACAATCTTTATTGTTTCAGTTATTATTTACTGTTATTGTTAACCATTGAAACAGGCTGTCTGGGGAAGTGGTTGAGTCGCCATAGCTGGAAGTATTTAAAAGATGTGTAGATGTGGTACTTAGGTTTAGTTGTAGACAAGACATTGCTAGGCTAATGGTTGGACTTGAAAACCTTGAAGTTCTTTTCTAACCTAAGTGATTCTATTATTCTGTGACTCTGTGATCACCAAATTCTGTAAATACTATTCTGAAAACTGAAGGAACAGAGCTCACCGAGACTTTAGGATACATTTCTGATTTTTTTCATATTACCAATACTTGTTCTCTACATATTTTTCTATTTCTTCAGTATCTTAAAGTGCAGACAACACTTAATTTCATAGTCACATTTTCTTCATTAAAAACTATCACATTATGACATAAATATTGAAATATACTAAATCAGCATACTGAAAAAGGTTATTCTATCTGGGACAATACCTCTTTTAAGAAGAGAGAGAATGTTAAAGGCTTGTATTGCCTGAGGCAGGGATCTACAGAAGCAGACAGAAATGTCTCCTGAGTTATCCTATTTAAAGTTGCCCTGAAGTATTCTAATTCTACTTCTGCTTCCTTCTTTCTACAAGAAAAAATATCCCAAATTAAAAGAAAGAAAAAAAGAAAAAAAGAAACATATGTCACATATTCTGGAGAATCAACTTGAATTTGATCTTGTAGTCTGATTCACAAAAATGCTGGATTTTTTTACTATTGGTTGATTCTATTTAAGCTCTATTCTCTCTTCCCTAGATCCTGCCTAAATATATGCTGTTGTCCTCTTATTTGCTTTCATCATTTTTCCTACTTCCTAGACATTTTGGCCTTTGTTTCACTTGTGCCCTACTTCCACTTCTGACTCTGAGATCATTCCTCTATTTCTACTTACCCTCACTTTCTCAATGGCAGTTCTTAATCTCCACATATTTTTCTTCTTTACCGTTTTCCATAACTTTTCACAGTCTTTCTCTCTCTGCTTTTCCCCTTTGACTATGAAACAGGAGCATTTTACTCTCCATTTGCCTGTGAAATGGCAAGAAAATAGTGATAAACATTACACTGTCTTAGTCAGTGAAGTAGTTATTTCAAACTAAACTCTATGGACCATCTTCAGAACTGAAATTAAATCTTTTCTAATAATTGAGTTTTGTGGGAGCTACTACTCGGTACCTGAAAATCATTACAAATCATTTAATTCAGAACCTCACATAGAAAAGTCATACTGGCAGTAATCTGACAGGCATAAGAAAGAATTGTTTGAGAATCCAGATTGCCATGGTGCACGAAATAATCAGAGATGTGAAATATTCTGCAAATACCAGTCATCAAGTCTTTCCTCTCTGTGTCTTCACAGCGTCAGAGCAAAATGAAACTAGATAGACTATTGTTGCTGTGAAAGTAATTCCAACTCTCTAAAGAATAAACTAGAAAGATTTTATAGTACAGGAACCTCAGTTATGATATGATGGGAAGTTTAAAGAAATATCAATTCCACTTCTATATTTTTTTCTATATTACTTAAATGAAAAAATCCTAAACTTTTATTCTCTGTTTTAGGGATAGTCTTGATATTTTTAACCAAACAATGCAAATATGTTTTCAAGCAGTATTTCACCATAAAAAGATATTTCCAATAAAACCCCAAACAACTCAAACTCCAAACCAAATGTTTTGCAACACCCCTAAGAGGTTATTTCTCAGTAAAAGCCAAAGCTGAGAACATTCGCTTCACTGAATTTGTTAAATGTCAAAGAATGTCCAAAATCTACTACCAATTTTGTTTGAACAGATTAATGTTTACCTTCTCATTTTCAACAGGCATTCCAGCACAAAATGGAACTGGAGAAGTATAAACAGATGCACAAAGAAAACCTCTTACTCCACATCCCAGAAATTGTTTTAAATAGAAATTTTTAATCATCGTCATCATGGCTAGGCTTTCCAAATAAAGATATAGGAAGGGCTCTACCCACAGTTGCTGCAAGCGCACTGATGGCTAAAAGGCCAATGTGGGATTGGCAAAAATGGTCGCAAAAGGCACAGTGGAAAGTCTCCTTAGGCGGTATTGGAGAGGCACGGTTCTTTCTGCGCTGTCTTTCTTCTCGAGACATTCGATGTGCGTTCTCAAAGGAGGCAGCAGTGTTATGGATGGTGCGTCTCCACGTCTCCCGACTGGAGGCCAGAGTGGACCACTGATGGTCGTCAATATGGCCAAAACTGAGGTATTGTTTCAAAGAGCCCTTGTATCTCCTCTTTGGGGCTCCTCTGTTGCGGCAGCTGGTGGCGAGTTCACCGCAGAGCACAACCTCCGGGAGGCAGTGATCCTCCATCCTGGAGACGTGCCCTGCCCAGCGCAGCTGCGTCCTCAGCAGCATGGCCTCAGTACTGGTGACCCCTGCCCGTTCAAGGACAGTGACGTTAGTCACGTAGTCAGTCCAGTGGATGTTTAGGATTGTATGGAGGCAGCGCTGATGCAAGCTGACCCTCATATAACAGGATAAGCATTCTGAGGAACTTGGGAGGACATCCTAATCATTCCAAGATCTGCCACAGGCCTTTTCTGCTCACAGTGTCAAAAGCTTTGGTGAGGTCAACAAAAGTCACATAGAGTCCTTTGTTCCGTTCCCTGCCCTTCTCTTGCAGCTGTCTCAGAACAAATATCATGTCTGTGGTACTCCTGTTGACTCTGAAACCACATTGGCTTTCAGGTAGAAGTTCTGAGATAGCTGGTACTAGTCTGTTCAAAAGTATTCTTGCAAGGATTTTACCAACAATAGAGAGCCAAGTAATAACTTGGTAATTTGAATAGTCTGATTTTTCTCCTTTCTTCTTGTACAGCATGATGATGACTGCATCATGGAGATCTGGTGGTAGTTTGCCTTTTCCCAGCAACGCACAATGAGCTCGTGAAATTTAGCCTGGAGTGCTTGCCCTCCATGCTTCCAGACTTCAGGTGGGATTCCATCAATCCCAGCTGCCTTGCCAGTTTTCACCTGCTGTATGGCCTTGAGAGTCTCTCCTATAGTAGGGGCTATATCCAATTCATTTTTCACCAGTTGTGTAATGTGCAGAACTGCTGAGCCTTGAACTACACGTTTGACACTGAAGAGAGTCTGGAAATGTTCAGACCATTGAATTAGGATGGAGGCTTTATCTGTGAGAAGCATTTGGCCCTCTGCACTTCGCAGCTGGCTTTGAACGTGATGTGTGGGTCCATACACTACTTTCAGAGCCTCACAGAATCCTCTGTGGTCACCTGAATCAGCACATAATTAAGTCTTTTCTCTAAGTTGATCCACCACTTGTTTTGGATGTCTTGAAGTTAGAAGCCTACTCCATGCAAGATGAAAGGCTACTGTTCTTACATGGCAAGATGGCTGAGCGAGGTGTGCTTGGTGAGCATTTCTCTTCTTTGTCCAAAATTCCTGGATCTATTGGTTGTTCTCATCAAACCAGTCTTTTTTTTTTCTTGGAGGAGAACCCTAAAGATTCTACAGAAGAGTGGGGGATGCTATTTTTAATATGTTGCCAAAGGGCTTCAGAGAGGGATCTATGGGATGGTCTTCAAGTCTACTTTCAAGGTTTACCTGGAAGCTGTCTCTCACTGCAGCTGTTTGAAGGTTGTTAACTTGGAGCCTCCTCCTTGGAATGCCACCTCCCTTAGGTTTGGGCTTAAAGTGGAGGTTAAGTTTGCATCACACAAGGCGGTGGTCTGTTTGACATTCTGCACTAGGCATCACTCGAGTATGACGGACACCGGGAATATTGCTCTGGCGCACTAAGATCTAGTTGATGAGGTGCCAGTGCTTGGATTGAGGATGCATCCAGGTTGTAGTCAAGCTGTGTTTCTGCTGAAAGATAGTGTTGGTGATGGTGAGCTGCTGCTCTGCACAAAACTCTAGCAAGAGGCGACGAGTGTCATTGCAATTTCCGACATCATGCTTGCCTAGCACTCCTTTCCAGGCTTCAGAGCTCTTTCCTACTCTGGCACTGAGGTCACCAAGGATTATGATCTTATCATTTGCAGGAACCTTTTGGGTGAAGCGGCGCAGGTCGGTGTAGAACTTGTCCTTTTCCGCAGGGTCAGCTTGGAGATTTGGGGCATATATGCTGAAGAGAACAACATGTTGCTTGTTGTGTAGTGGGAGGCGTAGGGAGATAATGCAATCGGAATGGTCTGTCAGCAGATTTTCAAGTTTGGAGGTGATGGAGTTTTTAATCATGAAACCAACTCCTGGAAGGTGTCTTTTGGTTTTGAGTTTGCGTGACCAATAGAGTGGGTGCTCGGCACTGTGTTCTTTGAGGCTGCCTTCTTCATGGAGACGAACTCCACTGAGAGCAACAATGTCGATGTTGAGTCCTGGTAGTTTGTGGGCAACTACAGAACGACGCTCAGGATGTCCAATGTCCACAGTATCAAGCATGGTTCTAATGTTCCAACATGCAAGTGTCAATCTGAACACACCTTTGGAGGCCTTTGTCTCTTTGTGTTTTTTCAACCGCATCAGAAGTTGCCCATTGGCCACAGTTAGCCAACCAGGTGGAGGGTCGAGATGAACTTTGATTAGGCCACCATTTCTAGGCCCCTCTCCATGTGGTGAAAGCAGTGCTCTCCTTGAAAACTGCTGCTTGGTCATTCAGGATGCTGCCAAACAAGACTGTCATCTCTGGGGTCAGTCTTGAGCAACCAATGTCCTGAACTGCCTGCATGCGGGGTTGGGTCTGCAAATTCGAGGGCACCTTATTACCTGCCGTTTTGTCCCTCGCCTGTCGCCACAGGACTTTACAAATGTGAAAGTAACCTTCAAGCCTGCGTAATGGATTTTTCAGATGCAGCTCAGCGTGTGCAGAACTGGCCCCACCCTCTACTCCTAAGCTTCACCTGCCAGGGCCTATCGGGGTTGGACGGTGACAGCAAAGTCCTCATGATGTAGGCTTATTTAGAGTATTCTTCTCTTAGATGGATGGCCTTACAGGGCTAAACGAGCTCCACCTGCCCAGGTTTGGAGTTAGAGTTGTCCTTTTTCTAGGACGGTTGCCGGGAGGCTAGTGAGCCCATCCTACTTGTGGACACACTTAGTCTGACCCTTCAGTTGATACCTTTCTGGCATGGCAGACCCCATCAGAGGCATATGCCACCACCAGCATAGTTCGCCCTCATAAGGGCAGGCAAGCTTCTCCCTCATGATAAGAAATTGTCTGTGGAGAAGAGAAATTTTTAATAATATTCTACTAACCTACATTAAATTCAAACACCATGTTTTCAGCATTTCTAAAAAAGAAAAAAAGAAGATTGTTTTACAATCAATATGGAAATATATCTACTGATGTCTACTTAGTTCTTCTCCTTTCCCTTTTTTCACAACTTGTCATTTTACCCTTACTCCCTTTCCAACATTTTCAATATTTCTTTAGTCTTCTGTAGTTCTTACTGCTAACGTGAAATATCCAAAAGTTCATGCAGACACCTTGTACATCACAAATTTTCAGCCCAAGGAGTGATGGTTCTTGACTTCTTTGTCACAGGTACTCAAGTAACTTTTAATTGTTTCCATCCATTCATGAAAGAGAAAACTCTCTTCTCACTTCTTCATTAGCAATAATTTCCATCAGGCAGAAGAAATTGTTATGAAAGATAAACACACAAACATACAGAGATTGTTCAGAATCCAATTTCACATGTGAAGAATATAGAGCTTATCACTTGTTTTCCCCTCCCTCTTCCCTCAAATCAGGTTATTGCAAACTAACAAGCAGACTCATTGCCTTTATCTATTTATTTTATTTCTCTTCAGATTATGTAGTCTAAATGGTTTCACATTTCACATTGCAGTTTAAGAGTAAGATGCTTGTATATGAGTGACTCTTCTAAGTTTCTCAAGGACACTCCAGAAGCTGACCATTAGGAGAAGGACAAAATATCATAAACATAGCTTGCCTTCCCTTTCCTTCCCAGCAATAATTCCAGTATTTGTCTCAAGTATAAAAATTTCTGACCAGTTTCTCAAAGTGCAGTAGAGAAATCTAGACCCATACTAAAGTCAATAGAGATTTGAAAGACCTAAGGATTTCATGTCAGATCTTCAGGGATATCAGTTCCAACCTTTGTTTTGAAGATGATATCCAAAGGGAAAAAAAAAAAAAAATAAATAGTAAGAACTAAAGCATATCAGCATAGGCTCAATGACACACTAATGGGGTTGCATAGGTTTCTGGGTGATTTGGAACAAGGGCAAAGGAATTCTGCATCTGCTCTGAGCGCGTTAGGATGCAGCATATTAATATACACTTAGAAATAGAAGCTGCAAAACAAAAAAATAATACTTGATGATCCAAGGCAGAAATACTTTGAATAAGCTGCAAATTAGTTTTTGAAGACACCTGTTAGATGCCGATAATTTTTTCTTTTATTTATTTTTCTTGCTTTGTCTGTGTGGCAGGATGTACAATATGCAAACATAAATATATGTGCAACACAAAAAACTGAAGGTGAGAGGTGGGATTCACTTGTCCTACTCTATATACCAGCGAGTGAGACTTCTAAATCAGTATTAACCTGAAATTTGTTATGGTCAATAGAGACAAACTGACATCTCCAGGATGATTTATCAAGACTCTTAGATACCAATTTAAGAATTTCTTCAGTAATTCAAAATTTATCAAATTTTTTCAACTTCGCAACATAAGAAGATAAATCATAGTTAAATAATAATCTTGTTCTCTATATCATAACAATATTCTTTAAAGCTGTATACAATAACTATGAAAAAAAAATATGTGTATGCACTTACATAGTTTTTGATCTGGTGTTTAGAGACCAGGCATCTTGCTCTACCAGTGTAGAAGTAATTACATCATTGTGAAATAACCAGCATGAGTGGAATTTTCTGGTTTAGAGAATTAAGGGACCTTAAAGTAGGTTTCTGTATTTCAATACAGTATAAATTCGGGAGTGATTAAAAAAAAACCAAAGGCTATTATTTGAGTTTGAAGTGAAATTAATTAAACTAATGTAATAGGATAATCTCTCTGGTAAGTACATTGCAACCTGAGAGACATAGCTGGTGAAGCACTGATAGCATCAGAAATTTTAAGCAGTTCAGAATTGTTGCTGAGAAGTTTATGAAGGAGCTAAGTTAAATCTGGAAAAGTTGATTCTGGAAAAACATGGCAGAGTTGTCATTTTTCACAGGGAAGTAGTTTTCCCTACCTGGACAAGAACATTCTAGGTTTTCTCCTGCACCTCTAGCTGACTATTGTTGAAACTGTTGACAACAGTAAGTACATCCTTTTATCTTCAAAAAAGCAGAAGAGGAATCTGTCATGAGAAGGAGAAAAGAAATGAATGGTGTTTGAGTAGAAAACTGAAATGCTTGAATGCAGGACACTTCGTGATAACTGAACCATGAAATGCATGACTGATCCCGGCCTAAGAACTTTATGCTTAACATATGTCAACATTTGTAAATACTAATATTAATTAAAAAAACACTGAGAAACCCTTCGTGCATCTTATCTTTTGCTCCTCTCAAATGATTTGGGAACTTTGGAGTTATTTATCAAAGAGGTTTTCTAGAAAGCCTTTGAATAAATCCCCAGAAATGGCCTTCAAAACCCAGCACCTGCCCAGGTAGGAGAAGGACTCACGATCATGTTCAGAAACTCTGGTTTAACCTCAAGACAGGAGACAGTCTCCAGGGCAGGGCAGGAGGTTTATTCAAGGTAAAGGGATCAGCTGTTGCTTTGGGTTTTTTTAATGTGGTTCTTTTTTTTTTTCTTTTTTTTTTTGTGATGGCAAGCTGCAGGTTTAAGATTACAGTGAAAAAATTTAGTATTTGGACATTGGAAAGGCAGAAAAGTCTTTTTACTATTCTTTAATGGGCAGGACTGTCCTGTTAGTGTATTCTTTGTTCACTAACTCCACATATAGTAATAATCAGTGTTCCTGTTGGTTTAGGGCTACAGGACTGTCAAAAGAGAGATTTGATTCTTTGTAGCTTAGTGGCAGGGGAGGGACTCAAGCATGAGTTCAGGGTCACAGTCTGCAAACACTTAGCAAAGAGAAGCAAGACTGTCTGAGAAGAAGAACAAAAGCCTCCTCCCCCCCCAAAAAAACCCCACTTTAAAAAGTCTATCGCCATCTTGTTTTTTGCTCACTAAGGGTCCTTTAGATTCTACTTTTCTGTTTCATCTTATTTGTGAGAGCAAATAGAAGTTACATCAACTGGGGATGAATTCCAGTATGCCACATTTTCCTTGGTTATATTTGCCCAAGGAAAAGGAATCCCAAGGAACGCTTTAAAAATTCCCAAAATAATAAATTTTGTAATAGAAAAAGTTGAACTCAAATTAAATTATTTTCATAAGTTTCTGGTAAAATGTATGTCATTACAGAAATATAACACATTGGCTATCCTGGTGTATGAGATTAAAAAAGATGTAAAAGAAAAAAACCTTACTACACTAGAAAATAACACATAACCATTTTAGATTAGAAAAGATCAAAGAAATAATTCAGCACCTTTCAAAGTTTTGGAAAGGTATCATATTATCTGAAATTGTTAATTACTATCCAGGTTGTTCCCGTACAATAGATTTGTTTCATTTTTATTGTAACTCAGTGAGTTGTTTCAGAACCAAACAAATATAAAACTATTATTAAATGCTGTATAATCAGCCTAAGACAAAGACCTGATCTTGGCAGGGGTAATATACAGTTAGAATACTAGTTTCATACATTACTCTCAGAGTAGATCTCGCAGATATTCCAAAAAAAGACCTTAAAAAACCCCAGATTTGGTGTCATCTTTTTTCCACCAAATACAGAGAATAAAGCAGCATATGAAAGAGAGTTTGATTCTCTGTAATAAATGCCTTTGATCTCAAGTCATTTTATTCCACATTTTATGAGGGGTACTATACCTTTTACTATTTTTTTTCATTTTATTTATTTATTTCACATTTTATTAACTCTAAGAACAGATTATTGTAATTCTCTGTTACAGCCTGCTGAATACAGTTATCTCCAGATTACAGCATGTCCTAAACTCCTCAGCTCATCTTTTAGCCTTCAATCTTAAAACAGAGACTATTAGCATCATCTTCAAAGATTCGTAATAGTTTTCTGTTTCAACTAGAATTATCCGCAAGATATTAATTCTATTTGTTAAGTCATTAAATGAACTCAAATCCTCATATCCGAGCTTCTGGAAAGCATATACAGTCCTAGAATCTCTACCCCTCTGATCAACATGCTCTAAACTATACATCTTTCAAATGGGAGTTCTGTAACTACAATTTGCTCATCTCTTCTATCCCTGTTTCTGTTTTATTACAGTTTTTGTTTGCCTGTTTGTTTGTTGAGTTATTTTTTTTACATTTGTGTGTCTTCTATCTATAATTCAAATGCACTTGATGGCTTCATATTTACTCTTTTAATTAAATTTTCTATTGGTATTTTTATAAATAAAAAATAAAATAATTGAGCAGAAAATATGAAGCTGAAAGCCCTATTAACTATACAATTTCCAGTAAAATACTGTGTCAGGTTGAAAACTCCCACTGTTTTCAAAAATGTCCTAATTTTTGTATCTATTTACTATCCCCATTTCATATTATCCATAGCTGTTCCACAGGATTTTTTTTTCCAGTTTGCAAATACTAGACTTTTCTCTAAAACTGATGTTAAATAAAAGTCTTTTGAAGTGACTGGAAATTGAAAATTTAGGCCACAATGTAATATATTAATTCATTTAAACATATTTATACTATTTTCTTCCTAATATGATAAATTTCAGAGACAAATTTGGTTGAATTAACTCTTTTGTTAATTTAAATAGGAAATAGTGTATAAAAGTTTATATACGAAACAACTGTAAAGACTGCAAATAATCAGTTTACTAAATGTATACATGGGGAATGGAACAAAAATTGGTTGGCTCAACATCATTTAAGAAGTTTTGGTTTTGCTAAAAAAAAAAAAAATGTCTTATATGCACACATAGGAATATACACAGAATCACAGAATGTCAGGGGTTAG
>NW_009701813.1:0-281 GCF_000703405.1 Apaloderma vittatum
CCGGGGAGCCCCCGGTGGGCGCTGCGGGGGTAACTTCAAGCCTGTTGAGGAAGCGTCTCCGCTGCCGGACGCGGAGCCGGGTGCCGGGGAAGGTAAACACCGGGAGGGACCGAGCCACTCTCCTCGTTATCAGGCAGCAGCAGCAGCACTCTTCTTCCTCAGACCAAGGAAGCGTCCAACTCCTCTGCTTTACAGCTGGTCTGATTTGAGGTTTTCTGGCTGTTGGGATTTGCAGGCAAAGTAGCACTCTTGTGTCGCTGCTTTTTTTTTTTTTTTTTAGG
>NW_009701813.1:294-3598 GCF_000703405.1 Apaloderma vittatum
ATCCCTTGAGCCAAAGGGCTTTAGTTTCTCCCTTTAAAGAAGCTGTAAGTGGCATACCGACCCCAGGGTAGGTGCTCCCAGGCTGCTCCCGCTTTTTGAAAAGTGTTTGCGACTGAAGTGGGAGAAACTGAACAACGTCTTGTGGTAGAAAACCTGGAGAGAAGGACGGCGTCGCACTGCCATTAATTGGTTAAAGATAGGATTCCTGCCAGGAGCTCTTCAGATGCATGCTCCGAGATGTGATGTGCAGCGGGTTATAGTGGGGAGGGGTATATTGACTGAGGAGAGCACACCACAGCATCCATGGTCATTCCTCCGCTGCTGTCACCCTGCCGGGCTCCTGCTCTGCAGCGCAGCCACTGCCCTCCGGGGCAGTTGTGAGGCCTCCGCTAACCCGCTTCTGCATGGATGTGGCACATGACCTACATCAAAAACTTTTGTTTCCTGGCAAACACCTGTTTGTCGAGTCAGTCTTCAGGACTGTTTTTTAGATTATAGATTTCATTGATGTAGGGACTACTTGGGTTGTATACTGGCTGGGCATCCATGTGTATGCGTATATGTAGGTCTTGAAACCCGTCTCCGGCTCTTAGAGCTGAGGGCATCTAACTCTTTTGATTTTAATAACTTTTTATGTTAATGTCATTAGTATACCTGCTGGGGAAGGTGTATCTGCAGTGAGCATTAGTAACTTATGTCTTAGAAGTCTTTACATGCTTAGCTATTAGCTAAGCATGTAAGCAGTAACACATTTCTGTTACTGTCCAAAAGCAGATGTCAGCTGAGAAAAAATCAAAATGAGGAAAAAACCCAACATCCTCACTTTTGATTTCTTTCTGTATACAGTGAGAGAGAATAAATCCTTGATAATTTCATCTAATTCTTGTAACCTATCAAGATGAAAGAAATCGAGCTATTGTTGTCGATAACTGATTTTTAAAAAGTGACCCTATCACTGACAGCGTGACTTGAAATGGTAGAAGCAGTTAACAAATTAAAAGTGAGTGTAACGTTAGCAGTACGTTAGTCAGTTCAGTCCTGAGCGCTGTTCCTTCCCTTTCCACCACAGTGTGCGAGCCCAACCTCTTTGGGTTTTTTTCCCTGCTTTGTAAAATATGAGATTTGTGATTTTTGCCAGACCCTGGAGTGATACAGAGTTCTGTATTTTAGGTGGTTTAAGATCATTTCGGATAAGGCACTGAACAAATGCAAAGCCATGCTAGACGTGTTACTGGTCGTTCCACAAAACGTTGCATGTGTTTCTCTGGCAGGCAGGGATGTCCCTGACCCCCTTGGGACCATAAGCTAGGAGGGTCTGCTTTAGAAATGAGGTGGCGAATCTGGGTGGATATTTTTTGAGCCTTGCTGGGTATTATTTTGCTGAGTATGGAAATAAATGTGACGAACATGGCTGTATGATATGCCTTACACCATGCAAGTTGTGATGGTTTTGCTTCACCTTACCCAAACCACGATCAAGTCTGAAGTTATGTAGGCAACGTTCTGCAGTCCATGTTCTTCCCTCGTTCTAAGAACAAGACACTTGTTGTTAAACAAGTAATGTACATAAAAGCAATTTCAAAATGCATTACAGTTTTAATCGCTTTGTGAATATTTGACCTGCTTTCAGAAGGTTGGTATTTGGCTTTAGAGAAAGTTAGTTTCTAACTCACTTCTTGTTCTGTTAACTTCTCAGTTTCTACTTTCATCTATTTAGACTTCAGAATTAGTGATGTGTGAATATTATTTGCATAACAGACGTGGAGTACAGCAAACTCTTTCAGAATTTTCCCTCCTAGATATTTTAGGTACTTGACATACATACTTAAAGACCAATTTTTTTCTCTGCTGGAGTTCTTCACAGCAGAATTGAGTCTAACAACATCACAAGTCTTTACAGGGCCAGCATAATGAAAGTAGCGGGATCTTCTTTCTGTTCTTTTAAGCATGTATGAATGGAAGAGGTGCATAGTGCCATGGCAATACCAAGTGTCAGATTCTTAGTCTGTATGTTTTGAATATTGGTCAAATTACTCATCACAACAAATATAAAAATACTTTGGCAGATACCTTTATACATAGAAAAATTGACGTAATCTGCCCATATTTTGCTAGGGAAGCCAACCAGAGAGCCTGTGAGCCTGTTTTGCTTACAGGCTATTGCACACATGCTTTGCATATATGTATTGAAATACAAGCTGTTACACTTGGTGTTAAGCATGCTTTCGGTTTTAACTTCCTATATTATAGATTAAATTTATTAATACGAAAAGATCTAGCTAGTTCTTAATGAGGCCCTTGATTCTGCAGAATGCTGGATACTTCTTGGAAGATCCAAGTGCTCCCGAGTCCTGTGTGAGTACAGTGAAAGTGAAGAAAACTTTGTAAGGTTATGCCACAGAGCAAAATCTTGCAGTCCTTGTTCAGTTAAAATGAAAAAAAAAGAAAAGAAAAAGGAAACATTTGCCCAGAATAGCTCCTTTAGCTAGCTTCCCTGGTTCCCAAGGAGCCTCATTTGAAGAAAGCCTCCTTAGCTCCTCATTAGGAAGGAGTACAGTCAGGGATGTGAGAAGGCTCAGTCTGTGTTAGCTGTGTTAGGCTTGCTTCTGCTGGACGTCACTAGCACTACGGTGGAGGAGCATGGTCCTATTCTCCTCTTTCCATCCCATCACCTATTCTGTGATATTGGCTGAAAAAGGTTCCCTTGTGATGATTGGTACACTTTTCATGAGAGATTTGAAGAAGCAGCCTCTGGAATGACTGTAGTGGTTGTACATTTGCACAGTTATTAATTGAACAAATACACTTCAGAGGCTGTAGTCAAAGTGTCTAGCTGGTATTTTTATAGATAATGGAACAAATTAGTCCCATTTGGGTGGGAACAGATAGCATTATACTTGATGAAAGTTTTCTTCATTAAGATTGGTTCTAATTCTTCCACAGCTTTGCATGCATTAAAACCCTTGGCTTTCTGGAGCTAAATACAGTTTCATTCTTACTGATCTGAAGTGTCAGATCCAAAGCACTGAGCTCTCCTAGGAAAGAAAATATTTTTACCAGGAAGAACAGAAAAGCAGTACAAAAATGTAGCACCAACCATTTACATGATATAAGCAGCTGTAATGCTTTATTTGTTGAATCTTTGTCAAATACAGATCTGTAGTAATAGAGCTTCGGTCTTTTGTTCATATATTCACATGTGTATGTTCTTGTATTTCCTGTTAGCTAATCATAAAAGCTTTATTTTTAGAGAACTTGATAAAATGGTTTATGTCAGTTTTCATATATTAAAAAGTTTAGGGAA
>NW_009701813.1:3629-29757 GCF_000703405.1 Apaloderma vittatum
CGAATGAAATCACATTAGTATCTGAAGAAACGCTGGGGGTTTGCTGTTCTAGTAGTTGGACTAAATCAAGTGTGAAACAAAGCTTCCTGGTGTGAGCAGCCTTAGTTTAACAGGAATTCCTGTGCTAGAAGCTGCAGTGTCGTTACAGGCTTATCACTTTCATATCTAGGTGAGACTAATTAGATAGCACCTCTTATTAAGCAACCCTATTTGGAAATACTAGATAAAGTTTTTATGAGAGAACTCTGTGATATACAGGAATATTCTTATACATAGACTTCTCTTGTCCTATGGAGATTACTGAATGCTATGGTTTCAAGTTAGTACATAGGACGAAAGTGTCTAAAAATGAAAAATACCTTATTTTCTGTGGGAAAACTGTGGAGCCGAAGGCGAGATATGTGTTACAAACTAATCCTGATCTCATGAAATAGTACCATAGATTTTCCTTGTGCAAATTATTGTAACAGATTTAAAAATCCATGGCTAGTAGGTGCAGGGGAGACTTGTATAATTTGTATAGCACTTTCCTTTTGGTAATCTAAACTAGTTTGTGAGTCTGATGAATTAGACGGATATTCTCTGATAAAAACTAGGTCATCTTTTAGCTAAATATATGTAAATAACCGAGCTCAGAAATCCTGTTAATTGCTACAGATTCCCTCTGGTATAAGTACTGATTAAAAATATTCTAATTGATAAGCTTCAAATTGTTTACTGCAGGTATGTAGAAGACCTGATTTGACTTCCATTGAAGTTAAAGACGGGCACCCGCTAGCTTCAGATAAAATTTGATCTGGCCTAGAGGGGTTAGGAGGAGGGCTGCCAGGGAATACAGCTGCTTTCATCTGAAAATTGAAAATCCTGCTATCTTTCTCAGCATGCTGTTACCCTGCTAAATCTGTTTGCTCAGTGGCAAGATATTAGAAACATATGTCATCCCTGGAGAAAAAACTAATGAAAATATTCTGAAGAATTTCAGTATAATTTTGTGTTTGTATGTGATTGGAGTAACATTAGTTGTTGGAGTGTATTTTTGTGGTTTTAAGGATTTAGTAAGGTATTTTATAATCTAAGCAGTTGTCCTCAAAAGACTTCATAGCTCATGGTTTAGGGCTGCTCTTGCTGACTCAGGATGGTGAAAAAAACTTTCATTTTTATTTGTTTTGAAACTGTACATTTTTGTAGAGGAGTGAATAAGAGAATTTTTTAATGTTTATTTTTGCAAAGATATAAAATGTTTAAAAATTTCTGAACAATTGACGCTCCAGAAAAATTACTTCAAAACAGGGAGTTATTGCAGGCCACCTGAGCAGCTGCTGTAACCACCTGGGTGCTCAGAGCAGCTCTGAAGTAAGTGCCTCAGCTGAACCTTTTTCTCTTACGGACTAAGCAAAGTCGTGTTCTCTCCCTGTTCCCATGGGCTGAGAGTGCAGGCGGGGACCATTGCCACAGCTCAGCTGCTGTGCAGTGGCTTTGGCGTACCCTGGTAATTTGCTCACGGGTTTGAGTCCCAAGCCTTTAAGTTGAATCTGCTTCAAGCCCTCGGGTTGATTTGGTACATTGGGACATAGTAATCATAACCTCGGTTTGTAGATCTTGGAATAAGAGTAGAGACATTTCGTGGATAGGTAGGTAGGTAGTTTGTTGCTGGAACATACTCTTTTTCCATACTTAGTCTTTTAAAGTAAATGACTAGTTTTGTATTTTGAAGCCCAAAGTTAAGTGCAAAACGTCCCTTGGGCAGGGTAGCCAACAGGAAAGTCGGTTTCCGTGTTCTACTCCCATGAGGAGGCTGGTGCGAGACGCTCACTTCTGCTATTTTCTCTCTGCACAGAGTTCCCTGTATTATTGTTTCCCTGCAAAAGTTTCCTCTCTGGAAGACCAGCTCCTCTTTCGTCTGTAGCCACTTGTTCAGAATTGGGCTTGCCAAAACATTGCAACACGAACCTGTAGCCCTGGTTGGCACGGCCCAGCATGGGCGTCCTCTCCGCGCTGGTGCAGAAGTGCTCTCGGCAGGGGGTTCAGATTCGGCGCATGTTGCTTCCAGCAGCAGTGCAGCGCTCGTACAGCTGCAGGGCCGCTGGGTTTAGGAGACTGACGATTGTTGCTGGGGAATGGGAAGAGGAATGTCAACGCAAGCAGTGAGGCCATCTGCAGTGCCAGAGACGTGTACAAAAAGCAGGAGAGTAAGCAGATTTGCTTAGGAGCTGGTTCTTCTTCTTACCACTCAAGCGAAAAATCCTGTTAAAGTCAGTAAGAATTCCTGCCTTCCTGAAGACCGCAGAAGAGGGCTCCCAGTTCACTCTCTAAACTGGTTGAAATGCAATGTGTAAGTACAGATGCTAGCCCACCCTTTTGCAGTAGCATATGTCAAACAAAGTGATTAAATAGCCATTAGTCATTCAGTGCAATAGGAATGATTTTTTTGTCTTAGACCACTGTCACAGTCTCCCACACTAGAAATAAATGTACAAGTGAAGCTGAGGCATTTACGTAGCAGAAAGAGATTCTTAGGCAGCGTTCTGTGTCGTTGACATCTTCTCTTAATTAGCTTTCATATTCCAAGAGATTTCTTTCAGAGAAATGTCATCATTTTAACAAAAGGATGACCAAATGCTGACAGCTGGAGTTTGGCAATAACCTACTGTATCAAATATCAGTTAAATGAATTCTAAAATAGCTGGACTGCTTTTCTGGTCCATGACTGGATGTGCATAATTGGCTCCTTTTCAAGTCTTTTGCCCAGAAGAAATGTTAAGCCACTTGCATGGGAATAAGTAAATAGCTTTTTTTTTTAATCTTGGAGTGTCTTACTTAGCTCCCTTGTGGAATTCAGTTTTGATCACTGACATCAGCCTTATAGCGTTAAAGCCTGAAATATCTCTCTCTCCTCACATATTGGGGACTGGCCATGAAAAAGAAGGAGGGAAACAGGGAGGGGGGGTTGAAAGTGTGGATTCTTGTTCTCTGAGAGTTGTTCTTGACACTGACAAGTCTTAATTAAACTGAAAGAAGCATCAATGTCATCTTCTGTGTTTCCCTGACATACCGTTCTGTGTTGAGCTGATGCACATCAGCATACCTGTAACCTTGGTTAGCCTTTTGCACAAATAGTGAATTTCCTACCAGTTGCCTACTAGATCCTGCCACCCTTTAAAGCAGTGTGAACTCTCTCACTTACTTCAGTGAGTGTTGTGGTGCTTGGTTGTGAAGGGACTTTGACCATAACTGTGTCTTTTAAGTTTTCACGCTGCAGCTCCTGCTTCAGTGCTCTAGGTGGCAGCGCAGTTGGCAGGGCTGCCAGAACTTCCTGACCCACTCAGAGCAAGTCCAAAGGTCCACGTGAAGGTAAAAATGGTAGTGGCCCAGCAATGTTCACAGCTTTGGGGTGGTCGCACAGTGGTGGACTCATGCTGTGGGGACAAGGGAGGTACCAGTGCTTCAGTAGTCTTGTGAGACCATCAGAAAAAGAAACAACAAACTTCAGAACGATCCTTAGCATTTACTTCTCAGTTCTGAACCCATCCCTGCTCAAAACCTCCTTCCCTGATTTCAGTGTGTCGCTGTAGTGTTCTTCAGTGACTAGCTCAGCATTTCTTAGTTTCTTTGGGTTTGCTTCTATTTTTAAGGAGTTGCTTCGTATTAAATTAGCATTTGTAAGAAGCACCAGATGGATGACGCTAGAAAATTAATTCGTAGTTTACTTACATACCAAATGATTAGAGAGACAGTAGCAAAGCTACCCACTACCTTGAGCAGAATGTGGCTGGGTGAGCCGTTCTCTCGTGGAGCTCCTACTGGTCTTGCTGTCTCTGTTGAAACCAACAAGAACAGCACCGGTTACATACATCTGTGTGCATGGTTAAGCACTGACTTTTCCACGAGCAAAGGAGCTAGTTTAGCTTAATCTGCATTGAAAAGTTCATCTCAGATCTTGTTAATTATCTGGAGAAAAGTTGCAGTGCAAAAATACACTTGCCAACTCATTAGGCTGCAGCTGGAAGTCTAGGGAGATGTGCTGATGCTTTCAAGTACAAAATCAGCTCCTCTCCCCGCCCCTGGAATTATAAGGAAAGAGAGTGAACAGGATTGCTTTATCCACTGAAGATGTTGCTATGTCTAGGAACCCTCTCTGGGTATTGGATCAGCCATAAAAATGATTGCAGCTCCTTTCCCTAGGGAAGCCAAATGGTTGATCTGAACTGGGACAATTAGTTGGAGAAAGCTGTAATTGGCGCCACACTTTGCTGTGGCAGCGCTCCTCCTGGCAGGACCCACATTTATATCCTGCTGTTTTGCTTTTGCTGCCCAGTCAGCCAGCTGGTTTTCTTTTGTCCCGAAAACTCAATTTAATGCCTGGGAGGAGGCCTGGTAGAGAAAGATCGTCAGTGGTCCTCTAGAGATCTATGACTTTGCAGAGCTACTAGATCCTGGTCTGCTGAAGCCAATGGGAGTGCTGGCACGTGTTTCGATAAAAGGAGGATGGAGCTGTAGGCATGGAAGAGATAGTGGGAGAAAGCTTTTCCTGCATTGTTAATAAAAAGAATTAAAAATTACCGTTATAAAAAAGCCAAATATAATGTTGCAGTGTCTCAGACTTAGGTTCTATGAGGTAATATTTACATGAACTATCTAAATTACAATCATAGAGGAGAACAGATCCCTGGTATGTTTTAATTAGTTTCAATATGTATACAAGATTCTTTTTTTTCCTGCAGAACTATTTTTAGCTTCGTTTGAACAGAGGAAGTTTCTTTGTAAGGGAAGTTTCCTTAGAAAATTTCAGGCTTATTTTTTGCCTGTTCTACAGCTCAAACATTTTAAAACTCTTGCATAAAAAATGCAGACCACCTCCACTGGATATTTATGCTGGGCCCTTGGATTCTGGATTAATTTTGATTTACTGTGGTGTCCTCCCCTATGATCTTAGAAGTGTGCATCCATTAACTTCAGAGTAACATTTATTTTTTTAAGTACTGCCTGTTTTTCTCTGTTTTCTCCTTATTTCTGTAGTTCCTTTTGTGATGTTTCTTCCCTATTCAACCACAAACACTTTTGTTTTCTTATACTGTCCTGTAGTTTTATGCTGTATTAGTTATTCCCCTCCTTTGGTTTTTTAATGGCTCTGTTATCATTTCTCCCTTTTTCCTCCTTTATATTGCTCTGGTGATAGGAAAAGTGCTGCATTTCTGGGTGTAGAAACTGGAAAAAAATAGAAGTTTCGCTACGTGAAGCCAATGTACTGGATGTTTTAGATGCTACAAAAGAATAATTGGAGGTCATTTGGAAATGGATAAGTTTATATGGAAGAACCAAACTTGGAGTGTGCTGTGAAGAAAAGAGTTACAGAAGGGATCAGATATTGTAAGAAAACATGCATACTAAGGTGGCTTAGGTGCAGGTGAAAAGGCAAGAGAACAAATCCTTTTTATGGAAGCCTGTATCCTTTAGGAGATCATGGAAGAGTATAGAAGAAAGGGTTTCTGCCTCTAACAGGAGGATAAAAATGAGCATTTTATCTTTGGGGCAGTGAATTGTTTCTGCCTTGTATGTGACTTTTGCTATTTTAGCCCTTTATCATTTTTCAGAATGCCTGCAGAGGCATGACAAGTCATTTGCTTTCATTCTACATTTTTCTTTTAGATTTTATGAGTATATTCATTTGTTCTGCCGCACTTCTCTCACACTGAACTCAGAAGCAAAATTAACTTTATGGCTTGATAAAGATATTTGACAGTTGTGCTTTTAGTAACTGCAGTTGGCTGAAAAACAGTAACAAGAAGCTCATGGGGTTTTGTTCCTCTTTAAAGTAACGTGGAAAGATTCTGTTATGTGGCTGTTGCACTGTGAGATACTGTGGTTCCAAGGATTCCCTACTTTCAATCTTCAAGAAAATAGCAACACAGCAAAAGTAGTTGTTAGCAGAGGAAATCTTCAGCCATTGTAGGTATCATCTGCGTGTGATAGTTTACCTTTTCAAAATGCCTGGATCCAGCGTAGGGTTTTGGTGCTGAAGATGCCAGCTTTAGTCCATGATAAATCTGCAGTGACTAAATTTATGTATCATGCAGAGTGAGTGCTTCTTTGAATACTGTAACTACATATATTTTTACACACTCCTTTATACCAAGGAGTAGATCATAGAATCATAGAATCATAGAATCACAGAATGGCATAGGCTGGAAGGGATGTGCCCTTTTGACAATCTTGCCAATCAACATTGTATTGGAGTCCTGTTGGAGGGCATCCAGCACATGGAAAATTGACAAAACTTGTCTGACTTCATGCTAGAAAGGAATTCAGTTTTGTAATGATGAAGGTGGAGAGAAGCAGAGTATAATTTCTGTCTCTCAGAGACTACCAGCGGTATGCTATTTACTCAGGAGAGGTGTTGCTGAGTTGGGAAATAATGTGTAGTCATTGCAATAATTTAAAATACAGAAGAGTCTCAACATACAAAACCCAATCAGATTGTAGCCGTAAAGACTGCTTTTTTGATATCAGGGTGTATAAAATATAATGCAAAGCCCATAGGGGTGAGGTTGGGGAAGATAATAAAAGAAGAAACAATTTGCAATAATTACTATAACTGAGAATACAATTTTTTAAATCATGAGCGACTATTTTTCAGTGTGGCTTCATTGCCTACAGTTTCAAATAGATGCTCAAGTCTAAAGGTGCGCTTTTATTTCTGTCTTAAATAATCAGAGACGATCCTCCACTTTGCTCCCAGATCATAGTGATTCCAGCTTTGACTACAGCATTTTAATTTCAGTAGTACTATTTATGATTGCCTCTGTGGGCCTTTTCACATTGTAAAGGTCATGTCGACTCTTTGATGGTACGTCATATTTGTCCACATTTAATAATTCTCTCCTTTATTATGCTCTCTGTCAGTTTGCTCAGTCTAGAGACCATAATGTATGCCTTTTCAGCTGTTATCAGTGAGAGCTTTGACATATTTACTAAATGTATTTTCCAGCTGTTTGTAAACTCTGTGTATTAAATACTGTGCTAGCAGTGATGTAGCCAAGTCAAAATATGGTAATTTTAAGTAAAGTAAAAGTAACTGTCTCAGTCAGAGTGTGTGCAGGTGTTTGACATCATAGCCTTACCAAGTGCTGTGGTCTTAACCAGTTACTCTATAAATTCCAAGAAAAACAAGGTAACAATAAACACAAAAACATACAGAAAAATAAAGAAAGTAAAATAAAGTAAAACTACTAGCTTTTTGATTCGTCCAGGTCAAGAGGAAAAGAACGGAGCACATCCTCTTTTTTTTTTGTGGAAGATTGTATGCAGAACTGTATTTGCAGAAGGTGGAGAGGTGGTGTGACTCACAGCAAAGAGAGGTCAGGGCTGGGCAGGACAAATTAGCTGCTGACGTGAGATCAGGCAATCGCAAGTACTGGGAGGCGGGCAGGAAGCACACTGCAAGTCTGGAACAGGATTCTGATATGAACAGGTTGCCTAAGAGCACAAAGTGGAGCCAAAGAATCCTACTCCGTGATATATAAAAACTCTAGCTTCTTATTACCAACTTTTACATGTGTAAAATCCACTTCCTCCACTTCCCAGCAAAATATAATTGCATAAATGGGGAATAGTTACCTGTTTTTTCTTTAAATAATAAAATCATCTTTATCAGGGGAAAAACTAGCGCTGTTCCAAAAATAGATGGTTCATCTTTGGTCCTTTGCTGATGAAAGAGCTTGTTATAGGCTTGGAGGAAGGAAAGATAAAGGATGATTCCTTTCAGCATCATGTGAAGGTGAGAAGGCTTGTACGGGATCTTTTGTTGAAAGCTTGGATGACATTTTACTTGCTGACGTGAGTTTTGCTTTATTTTGGCTCATTAAGGTAATTTGTTATATATAATTTTGCACTATTTAGCCATCAGTGCTTTTATCTCTTCCACGTGCTAGGACAGCTTTAGAAAGCTGTTCTGGTCAATGTGGCATATCATCCCGAGAGCTCATGTAGTGAAAAAACTTCTTCTATTGCTGTCTTGCAATTATAGTTTTTCTAAGATAATTTCCCAAAAGTTAGTGTAGTAGCTTTATAATTAACTCCAGAAAAGAATCATTAGATCACCTGCTGTGATCTCCTGTGATATCTAAACTTGAGCGCTTCTGTTCTTTTGGCTGAAGCACCTCTGAATGCATTGAGAGAAGGGAAACTCCTTTGGCAGTTTGTTGCGTTGCTGTGATGGTAAAAACTTACGCCTTGCTTCTCTTCTGATTTTAGTTGATAACAGGTTTATTTTTCTAAGCAAAGGTACTTACATGCTACAAGTCATCCCTCAGTCTCCTCTCTACATTGCCAGATTATTCTTTCTTTAGTGTCTAGGCAAAAAGCCTTTCTTCCATCCCTTCAATGTTTGGTTTTTTTTTTTCCTTTTTTAAGTTTTCAGTGATCTTTTAAAAAGTGAAGACCCTAGCAGATTAAGGACCCTGATGTTCAGACTCAATAATGAATATTTCTCTTACCTTCTTTTACTATCTGTCTCTCTCCACGGAAGAGTGGTAGGTGTTGACAGAGGAAGGACTTCTGAAATGCATTTTCTTTTCTCCATCTCTTTCTTCCCCCAAGAGGGAAGAGCTTTTACAGTGGTATGTTCTGTTGGAGAAAGATATCTCATAGCCATATAGGTTATACCTGTTTCTCCTAGAGAAGTTAAAACACTGAAATGCTTATATTTGATCAAAGCTCTAAGTTTTTGTAGGTGATGACTGCAAAACACAGCTGTTGATTCAGCACAGCCTTATCAAATGGCTGGCCACTTCATAAACTACTTGTTTTAGGAAATTGAGAGGTTGTATCTGCTCTAAGCTGATGCATTTGTTAAGCTTGCCAGTTATCTCACATTAGGGCCCCGGTACGTGCAACACAAACACAATCCGAATCCAGCTTCATTGATACCCAGTTAACAAAAATATTTTGTAAGTATCATGCAGAACTGTTCAAATACATCATAGGTGTCCTCGCTCAAGAGAAATCAATCCCTGATTTGACCCCAAGGGTAGAAATGCCTTGCATTCTGCTACTACCCATTTTGACCATCCACTCAGTCACTGAGGCGGCTATTGATAAACAGTAAAGATACGCTTGTATATGCTTGATGTGTCTTGTGTAAATGGTTTTAGCAGGTGAATAACACAGGATTGATTCCCCACCATGTTCATTACAGCTCCTTTGAACTTACTGTATTGCTAAGTGAATGACCTAATTCTTTGATGTAAAATTTGTGTGTATAGCTCTTTTTTTAAAGTGTTTCCAAGTACATCCACTTTTTCACCCCTGCTGCTTGCTTTCATTATAGAGTAAGGATGATTGTTTCTCCCTTTAGCAAAGGGTTTTAAATTATTTTCCTGTACATTGATCCAGAGGGAGAATGCCAGCAGTTTGTTAGAGTTTAGGAGTACAGGTTCCCCTGACTTTTCAAATTATATGTGTACACCTAAGAGTCCCACTATGCAAATGAGAAACCAGATTTTAATCCTTGTGATTCTTGTTTGGTAGCATGTATTTCTTTGCAGTATGTGGGAAAACCCAGTGGAGAGACACAAATTCTTGCAAAAAAATTACTTGGCTCTGTAAGGAAGCCTGTGTGAGACACTGCTTTCAGCAACATCAAAATGTAATTGCACATACCAGACTTCTTCATTCATGCTGCCAAAGGAATAATGGGATTACCCTGCTTTGTTTTGCTTTTTCACCCTGGCATTAAATGAACTGAAACTTGATGTGTGAGTCTCTGGAAAATAAGGTCAGCTGAAAAAGAGTTCATTGTCCTTTTATTCTTATTCTTCTTAGGTGTTCACAGACAAGTTCAGGTTTATCCAGAGAACCATGGCAGAAGGTGGATTTGATCCTTGTGAATGCATTTGCTCGCATGAACATGCAATGAGAAGACTGATTAATCTGGTAAGGATAACATGAGGATTTTTGGAAGGATGGCTATTCAGACATTACTTCAGCTCTTGCAGATTTGCAGTTCCTGGTGCTTTTGATTCTGCTTATTCAGCTGTGTGTACAGTTAGAATCTGTGTATCTGACTCTCTGATGGGCTTTTGAACAGTTAATACAAGTGATAACTTTCTCCTTATTTCCCAGGGCTGCATTTTGAAAGCATTGACGGCGTTTCTATTAAAATGTTTCTTTTAGGCCTTTTTCAGTCTGCGTAAACCCAAAGAAAGTACGGCACAAACTCTTTGAGATCAAGGTGATACCACACATAGGAAGTTCCACATACTCGTACGGCAAGATAAAGATGTCTAAATTTTTTAAAACTAACCTTTAAAAAAATGCTGAAGTTAAGAATCCAGTGATGATGACGTTTAAGTTCTGTTCCTTGCTATGTCAATGATATGGCTGAGCAACTTCAAGCAAGTTATTTTACACTGCTGTAACTGTGACCTGTAAAATAACAATGACTCTTTGCTTCTGTGTGAAACTTAGTTCACTGTCCATTGAAGAAAAAGCTACAAAGTGCTATTTTTTCTCTAAGTATATATATTTTTAAAATAACACTAACACTTGTGAACTGTGAGCAATTAGATGAACTTAATTACAACTCTAATTTGGTTAAACTGTTTTTTAAGATCACATTGCACATCGGTTTCATTTGAGGTGCTTCCCCTTACAGATTTTCCTAAATTTGTTCTTATCCCATTTGCTCTCTTAGGACCTAAATGAATTTCCCTTTAAGTTACTGTGTACAGGCAGTGTGTCTGAAGAGCATCTTCTCTAGGATCAGGCCCTTCTGCAAGAAGTTTCTTATCAGTATTTTAGGAAGATTATCAGGAAAATATGGCATCCACTAGCCTATCATAGGAGTAGGGCTAATGTGTAAGTCCCCGAAGATTGTATGTCAGGGAATAAGGAATCAATTTGTGTGCTTGCCCTTAAAATAAAACTCCTTCCACATGCATACATCCATAAAAGAATAAACTTGTTTTAAAGAGTGCTTAGCAAGAAGTTTATATAGCTTGTTCTTGCAAATGTGTATGAGTTGCATTCATATAGCCCTGCTTCACTCCGGACGTAAAATCTTGAGTGTCCACACTTTACTGGCCTTAGAGTGTATTGTTCCACTATCTCCTATGGAGTGTCAGAGGAAGAAACTAAAGCTAACCAGATGCTGTACCTGTGTGTGCTCTCAGGGTGCTTGGCTGATCCCACTGGCCAAAATTGCTCTGCTCCGAGTAAGCATGTCCATAAGGCAGCACTGCAGAACCTGTGCCATCGTGCTCTCACATTGTACCTCTGGGCCTGTGCACACACAACACCTCCTCAAAAACACACAGGCCACACTGAGAGCCAAAATACTCCAGACCAGGCTCTCTTAGTGGGAGGGCTACATCAGTGGCTGCAGCAGAAGGCAAAATGCCAATAGGACAATAGGAAATGGCAAGGGCTTAGAATCATAGAATCATAGAATGGCCTAGGCTGGAAAGGACCTTAGAGATCATCTAGTCCAACCTCCCTGTTGTGGGCAGGGACGCCACCTCTCGACTAGATCAGGCAACACTTGAGGACCGGGCTTGTCGTCTCACAGACCGCAAGACCCTTGAGTTCAGCATCAAAGCTGGAATTGCAAAGCAGGCCAGATCATCCTAGTAGCCAGGTGCACCACAGTCCAAAATGACACCAGACAGATAGAGGATGCCAGCATAGCTGGTTCCATGTAATTTATGGGCCTGATACAGTTTCCCTTGGGTAGTCCTTAAGTGTAGTGGGGCCAGTGCTCTCTTCATACTCTACACAAAGTAGAGTACAAGTTGACTTACTTTCTTACTGTTGAACAGGCAACAGGCTTTTTTGGGGGATGGAGATCCAAGAAGCAAAAGGGATGTGTGCCCGTTTTCTGATGTTAGCAGAATTGTTCGGGGTGGAAGGGACTTCAGGAGGCCATCTAGGTGGGCCTCCGTCTCAAAGCAGGGTCAACAGTGGATTCAGACCAGGTCAGTTGGGGTTTCTGTTCCAGCTGAGTCTCGAAAACCTTCAAGGACAGCAATTCCACAGCTTCTTGGGGCATCTTATTCCAATGTTTGACAGTCTTTGTGATACAGATTTTTTCTTCCAGCTTCTGTTTTGGTTGAATGTATCTTACTCTCTGTCATACAGCATATGAAGAGCCTGTCTCTGTCCTCTCAGTATCCTCCTTGTAAGTACTGGGGGGGGTGTTAGGTCCACCTAAGACCATCTCTTCTCTAGACTGAACAAGCCCAGCTCCCTCAGCCCCTCCTTAGAGGGCAGGTGCTCCAGCCTCTGGTGACCCCTCTCTGAATTCACTTTAGTCTGTAAATATGTCTTGTGTAGGGGAGCTTGAGATTGGATGCAGTATCCCAGATATGCATTTAAAGTGCGGAGTGCAGGGATGTAATCACATCCTTCGGGGTCTACTTATGTGCTCTTTAAAGGTCAATGCTGTTGGCACAAGGGCATAGAAAATTGAGGCTTCTGTGAAGCCTTTACGTCAGGGCCCAGCCATCCTGGCTCATGCTTCCCAGTCAGAGGCACAATTTCAAAATATTCTGAGCTCTCCCTGCTACTTGCATATGTACTCTCATACACATGTCATAGAATCACAGAATGGCCTAAGCTGGAAGGTACCTTAGAGATCATTTTAATCCATCCTCCCTGCTGCCAGGGACATGTCCTTTCTCAAGAAAGATTTTTCCTCTTGTCCTCAACATGACAATTGTGCAGTATCCCACAGTTGTGATGATTCTGGATCTTGAGGCTTCTGGACATATACTAAAGTGGTGACAAAGGAACCCCAGGGACCACGTTTCAGGAAGTTGGGAGGGAGAAAGGAGGGTGCATGTTCACTGCCCTGTCCTCTGAGGCTTGTCAGATACAAATCTGATGGTTCAGACTTTTGATCCCCATTCAGCATTTTTTTAATCTTTTCCTTTTTTTTGCTGCAAGATACTGACAGTATCAGTCAGCCAGTTCTCTATGTTGTGGCTGGAGGTACGAACAATGTAGGTGAGTTGTGTCCAAAGTCAGAAGTGCCACAAAGGTCTGTGAGATTTTGTTTCCGGGCTGCTCCGGGCAGTGTAGGATGGGTGCAAACAGATCATCCAGAGGCACACTGGTTCCTGCATTGTGAATATTAATGGAGTGCATCATACGTTCACGCTCTTGGACAGTCACCAAGACCAGTCTAACGGCGTTCCTGTGTAGTTGCAGAAATGGCGTTTACTGCCCAGAGTCCAGCTTCCGAAAAGATCATAGCAATTAGCACTTAAAACTGTGAGGAGTAAGGGAAAATGCCAGATTTCTTCTATCCTAAAAAGCAAACCAGATGCTCCTAAATATTTATAAGAGTAAATCACTAGCTGGGCTAATTCAGCAGAATCTAGAATGGAACAGTCTCAAAAGTCTCAGTCAGCAGCCAGACTATCCTCAAGTAACTTGTTGCAAAATTTTAGCAGGCGACTTGCTAAACCTTCAGTATTGCTTCTGTAATTGTTATGCTTCAGTAAGAGTTTGTTTTATAAGTTGCTGTTTTGTCACTCAGTCTTACAGAATGTGAGCAAATAGGATTTTTACTGTTTGTTTTAAAAGGAATCCTTGGACATCAGTTCTCAAAATTGCTAAACAGCACAAGTCTCAGTGGAGACTGGGTGCCTGCTGCCTCTAAAAGTTGGATCATCAAAACATTTACTCCAAAACCACTGGGATACAAGAATGCTGGGCAATCTGCAGCTTTTTAGAATGTGGAGGAAAATACAATATCTAAGCATGTTGTATATCCTGAATAGTTCCCTATGCCTACTGAATTGTTGATTCTTTTTAATCTAAATAGGTAAAAAGGACATCAGAGCACATTTGAATGATGGTACAGCTGGGAGTACTTGTCAGGATTTTGCTTGACAAGGTGGTTGTAATTATCTCCAGACTGAGCATTGTAAATCCAGATGTTGAGTTAAGATCGAATTTAACAGAATGACAATGTAATTATAAGAGATGCCCAAGTCTGAAAATGTACTTTTAAGATTCCTCAGCCCAGTAATGACATTGTGCCAAACCTCCTGATTGATGTAGACTTTAATAACTTGCATTTGGGTTTAAGCAAACTAATTTTTACAGACTAATTTATTTATACAGACTAAGTTATTTATATTTATAGAGAACAACGCTTATAAGAGTTAAGGCTTCTGCTAATGAAGAAAACATATATTCAGTTATGACTATTACATGTAGAAATAAAAATACATATTCATATACACAAGTTTTCTGTTAGAGCTTGCTGTATGGGAAATTTGAATGATGATGCTGTGCTGAGGTCAAAAGGTCAAAAAGCCTGACTCTACAACCTGAAGTTGTTGTTTTAATTCCCAGTGTATTCCTTTTAATTTCTAATTAAATTAGTATTTACTTTAAAATTCTAAGAAAATGTATCTGGCATTCAAATTAGTATTTTTGGATGAATACATTATAGTTTTTGTATATAGCATATAGTTTAAATCTCTACTTTTGAAGTGGTTCGCTTCATGTTGTCATTACAGTTAATGCTTATGAAGTGAAAAAGGAAAAACTATTGTAATTTGAAGTCTTCTCTCTTGCTATTAGCAACACCACAGAAAATTACAAACAAGAAATCTGGTTGTTTTTAAAAAACGTAGCTCTTCCTAAGCTACGTCGTGACAACCCCAGGCAGCACTACAGGCATGGGGAAGAGTGGCTGGAAAGCTGCCCGGCAGAAAAGTATCTGGGGGTGCTGGTCAACAGCCAGCTGAGCCAGCAGTGTGCCCAGGTGGCCAAGAAGGCCAACGGCATCCTAGCCTGGATCAGAAATGGAGTAACCAGCAGGACCAGGGAAGTGATTGTGCCCCTGTACTTGGCACTGGTGAGGCCACAGCTTGAGTACTGTGTCCAGTTTTGGGCACCTCGCCACAAGAAGGACATTGAGGTACTAGAGCGAGTCCAGAGAAGGGCAGTGAAGCTGGTGTGGGGTCTGGAGAGCATGGCGTATGAGGAGTGACTGAGGGAACTGGGCTTGTTTAGTCTGGAGGAGAGGAGGCTGAAAGGAGATCTCATTGCTCTCTAGAGCTACCTGAAAGGAAGTCGTAGTGAAGCGGATGCTGGTCTCTTCTCCCAAGTAACAAGCAATATGACGAGAGGAAATGGGCTCAGATTGCACCAGAGGAGGTTTAGATAGAATCATAGGACAATTCAGGTTGGAAAAGACCCTTGGGATCATTGAGTCCAACCAGGAAAAATTTCTTTACTGAAAGAGTGGCGAGGCATTGGACGGGGCTGCCCAGGAAAGTGGTGGAGTCACCATCCCTGGCAGTGTTCAAAAAACATGTAGACGTGGCACTTCTAGACATGGTTTAGTGTTAATGGTAGTGTTGAGTTGACAGTTAGACTTGATGATCTTAGGGATCTTTTCCAACATTTATGATTCTATGATTATTTTTCTGTCCATCATTTTGCTTGAATAAGCAGAGGTTTGTTTTGTTGAATTTTTTTCTTCTTAATTCATAATACCATGAAGACTTTATGGACAATGGACTTTATCTAGTGTGCATGATATTTTTAAAAGATTTTGTTCTTATTATTAGGTTAACTGGGAGATACTGTTCATACCCACAGTTTTTATAACTAATATATACCTGCTTAAGGTGGCACTGAATTCTCCTATGCTGAATGTTCTATCATTTTCCTGAAGTGGATTTTTCAGCATTCTGCTTTAGTTTCAAAATTGGAAAATTTCACACGTGGTACAGTGTGGCCACTGTAAGTAATAAGCAAATATGATGATTCCCAAATATTCCTAGGAAACAGTAGAAATCTAAAATATTTGGCTGTGACTTCATAAATATAATTTCTAGTATGTAATACCTATGGCAACATCTGTTATGATTTGATGGTGTTGTGTAACAATTTGACTATTTACTCTATGGATATAGCAGATAACTGAGAACTTCCAGAAGAGGAAGTAAACATAGAAGAAAATAACATTTGACTTTCCATGCTCTGCAGATACGCAAGAGTTTCAGAAGACAATGACAGGTCTGTTAGCTTCTATGACTTTAGCTCCTTTTCAGTCTCCTCCATCTGCAAAACTTATTTTGACAAGAAAAGCCAAAGTTCAAGAATGAAAAACAACAAATGACATCAAGTACTTTGATGGGGAGGGCTCTGTCAGACAAGGGGCCAGTTGTCTGAAAGATTCATGGTGAAGGATATTCTCTGGTATCCAGAGGAAATGGTTTCTGTATTAGTTGTGGCAGGAGATAGCAAATCTCTAGAAAGAAGAGTATCATACTTAAACCTTTTTAATTCCTTTTTTTTCACTACTTGTGTAAAATAAAAATCTGATTGCACCATGTTACTCCTTTGGACTTTGATGCTCTCTGAGTAAGCATGGAGTCTCCTTCTCTGGAGACACTAAAAACCCACCTGGACATGTTCCTGTATGACCTACTCTAGGTGATCCTGCTTTGTCAGGGGAGTTGGACTAGATGATCTTTTGATGTCTCTTCCAACCCCGAACATTCTGTGATTCTGTGATGGCTGACCTATGGAGCATCTTAGCCTAAGGCTCAGTTTAAGTCTGAAAACTAGACTGAAAACACAGTGTGTGTTGTGGCAGCAGATAATCATAGAATCACAGAATCATTTGGTTTGGAAAGAACCTTAAAGATCATCTAGTTCCAGCCCCCTTGCCTTGGGCAGGAACACCTTCCACTAGACCAGGTTGTTCAAAGCTCCATCCAACCTAGCCACCACCCTCACAGAAAAGAATTTCTTGCTAAGATCTAATCTAAATTTTCCTTCTTTCAGTTTGAAACTCTTACCCCTTGTCCTATCACTACACTTCCTGATGAAGAGTCCTTCCCCTTTTTTCCTGTAGGCCCCCTTTAAGTACTGGAAGGCCCTCCTGGAGCCTTCTCTCAGCCTGTCCTCATAAAGGAGGTGTTCCAGCCCTCTGATCATCTTCGTGGCCTTCCTCTGGGCTTGCTCCAACAGGCCCATATCTTAGACCTGTCACATCCCAACTAATGTGACCCCTGGGCTCACTCTGGATTGTAACTGAGGTTCAGGATACTCACAGACAAAATAAGAGGTGCAACCACACCAACAATCAGAAAATGCAAATGATTTATTGAGCAATGAGTAATTGGAGTGCGAAAACTTACATGGTATTAAAGGGAAATAGAAGGATAAACCTGTGACTTAGTTCTTTGCCTTTTATAGAGTTTGACAAACCTAACCCCCTTCTACACATGGAGTCTGCATTAATTTCCATCAGGTGCTGTGGCATCTTCTAGAAAATGCTCCAAATGGATCAGAGGATCACCTGGAGGGTCTCTGGTGTCAGGTACCCCTATAACTCACCTGACCATAGTTTCACCTTTCCTTGAGTATGCATGATTCGGCTTTGTTTCATTGACAAAAAGGTAGTTCATGGTTAGGCAGCTGTGGGAATGGAACATGAAGTCAATAACATGCAAAGATGGATCTGGAAACAGTCCACCAGGGCAGGGCGTGTTCCCATCTCTGTGGTTTCCTGTGGACAATCTTCTTTAGGCATTAAGCACAAGTGGTGTGAAGATTTGATGGCCTTACAAATGTCTGTGAGAATTCCAGCCTTGTGTCTTATTCTTCTGTAGCTAATTGCAAAGTAATGGCTCATGTCTAGTTATGTTGCTATATCAGAAGGCTTGAATGTTTCTCAAACTCTGGGGGATAGAAAGCAAATAATTATTTATTTTAATCTCTTATATTTTGAGATGTCACTAGATTTTTATGGCAGAAGTTGCAAATCCTTGAACTATTTCAATACAGTTGATTCAAACACTCTTCTGTCAACCAAGCTTCCACATAATTCTCTTGGCTAGGTCATTTTTAGAGTCTTACGGTAGTACCGGCATTGTCTGAAAGAGTATCCAGCATAGCCCTGAGTCTTGGCTGAGGTAGACTTTGTGCAAACAGCACAGAATAAACACAGATGACTAAAATAGATGTGTTGTGTGCTGTAAATGGATGAAAAGCTTTCAAGATGTCAACATAGCTAAGCCCAACTTAAATAGTCCCTCAGACAACCATCAAAAGTGACTTGGCTTTCTGATGTGGCCTTCTACTGAAAGCACAGCAGAACTATACCGAATACATCTGTGATAATTTAAAGTGATCTTCTACATACGGAGATTGCCCTGGAGACTTCTTACACGTTCTACATCATTTGTCTTGTCAATTTTATTTTTTATAGCATTTGCTGTGAAAAACCTATGGAGCATTTTAGCCCTTGGCTACAGCCCTTCTTAGCCAGCCATCCCAAGAGCAGGAAATTGCATTTTGGTCTCACTTGCCCATTTTTTTTTCCAGACCTATGCCTTCAATTCCCAATTTCTTGGTGTTCAGGCTGGTTCAAAAATTACTTTTCCCAACAGCTGAACCTTAGGTTGCTCATTAGGACAAAGAAGCTATCAACCTTCTGAGGTGGAGGGCAAAAGACTTAGTGCATTTCCTAAGGCAATGGGCCAAAAGAACAAAGCACAAGGTCGGAGTGGCAGGGGGTGAGCCTGTTCCTGAGCAGACTTGCTCCACTGACTTCCATTTCCCCAACTTTACTGGGTGCTCAAGAGACTAGTGTTGTGCATGTTAAGGCCTCAAAAGTGTATCACTGAATTCATGCACTTAGAAACTAGTTCTAGATCAAGCACTATAAATGGAGACTGTTGCATAGACAGATAAGTGAATGTTAAGGAAAGGGGGAAAAAAAGAAAAAAGCCATGAAAAATAGTGTCTCTATCTCATGGAGACTTTTTTTCTTTCAAGGGCTTAGGTATCAGGACTTAACTGGAAGTTGAAGATGCTTGTTGTTGTTTGCATTTCCCATTCTTGAGTTTTGTAGTATGCTGGAAGCTGCTTCTTTCCTAACCAGTATATATATAAAAAAACAATTTCTTATTTATAAAAAATATTCAGTCACACCTCATGACTGTCTCAAAGTGTGCATGGTGTGACAGTATTGGAAGAAGTGTAGAAAATTGTGCGTTGAAAATTCTGTCAGCTTGATATTCCAGAAGTAAGTAATAGCTATAACCTGTACTATGAATGGCTGAACTCTGATGATCAGAGCTGTGTTGTATCCATCTCATTTGAGGAAAAAGAGGAAAATTGTGCTTTTTCTCTCAGGCCACATGTGGATGTAATTAATGCTTAGAGCACACTGTACTTATCTGTTGGAACTCTTAGTTCTAAGCCTAGTTCTTTCCTCAAGGCTGTCTGTCTATGTGGGAGTACCCTTTTTATTTGCTAATATGCATCATTTTGCAGAAGATACTCAACTGTTTGGTAAAAAAACCCACATGTTGTTGAGAGTTAGGGCTGGGACAGCTGCTGAAGGCTAACAGATGCTCTCTGATTCCTCTCCCTCCTCAAAGGGGAAGGGAAAGGGAATGAGGTGAAGAGACTTTCACAGATTGGAAAAGAAAACTAGAACAGTTTTAAGAAAACAATAGTAGTACTGATAAGGGAATAACGAAAATAATTAAATATATGCAAATATATAACAAAATGGTATCAAACCTGACTCCCCCCACACCCCAGTAGCAATCCCCACTGATGCTGCAGAGCAGGTGGCAGCGGGGGAGCTCCAGGCTCAGCGACAGAGGGGAACTGGATACAGGAACTGGATTTGGGAACTGGATTAAGGCAGGAGATATGACAGAGTCTTCCTCGGATGCTGGCCATTGAAGAAGAGGCCTTAACCCTCGTGATCCCTCAGCTTTATACTGAATATGATGTACATGGAATGGAATCCCCTTGTTGGTCATTGTCCCCTCCACTCCTCCCCGAAGGTGCAACCTTTTACTTCCTTGTAACCCCTTTTACTTCCTGGCACCCCCAGCGTGGCACACAGCATCCAGCAGTGACCTTGGTCACTACAGGAATAAGTATCAGCAAGAGCCTTTGTGCATACCAATCCCTGGCAGTAACTGGTGTTATCACTGCATCAGGTATTATCAGTAATAATAATAATAATATAACAATAATAATAATATAACAGTATCAGGTGTTATCACTGCCAGTAGCAGACACTCTGCAAAAACATGCTGTTAACTTCAGAAAGTGCAGCCTCTTAGAAGAAACTGAGCTGGAGAGTAAAATCACTAAATGGAATTGGTTCTGTTTATCTCAAACCAGGACACATGTATTCTGGTTTTGTGTTTTAGATATAAGTTTGCTAATGCCCTCTTGGGAGATCTGTGTGTATTGCTCATGAATGTTTTCAGATGCCTCAGTGGTAATATTGTGTAATATTCTCTCTCAACCATTTGTTGTGTAGTACTTCATGTAGTCAGAGGTGCTGTGAGCTCCTTATAATGCTTCTGACTATCACACTGCATCAGCTGCTTTTTCCTGACTCTCCTTGTTTTCCTAATTCATTCTGCCTTGTATTTACTAGAAGAAGAATGCCAGGGATATTCCAGGTCCTCAAGGCCAGCAAAATTATTAAATGAAGTACTGAAAAGTCATGCAATTGTATGAAAGTGTAGGAGTGTGTGAGTGTGAAAAGGGAGACCTATATGACACCAAGGTGGAACAGCAATCCCAGGAGAAATGAGAAAATAAAGGGGAGAATGAGTTCTTGCCCAAATCAAGGCTCCTCTTTGCACTGTGGTCCCTCGGACTTGTTTATCTGATGCGTCTTCCTCCGTAGAATGTCATGTCTTTCAGTATGAAAGTTATAGTTCTCCCTCTGTCATAACTGGGTGATGGTTCTGGGTCTAAGGGTTGCTACGTAATCTAGAAATATTATTCTGAAAAATACTGTGCATGCTTCTCTCTCATTTGCCATGGAAAAGAAAATTATTGGTCACCTCACAGGACCAAACTCTATATTTTTATCGCAGACTGATATTCTGTCCTTGTATCAACAATTTTTAATTTTATTTTAATTCTGCATGTGCTTGTAGAAAATAAAGGACTGGAGAAGGCAGTGTTCACTTTTTCCTTGTTTATTGCTCTAAGAGTACCTAACGTAGTTAAGAGCCAATTTAATTCCATCAGTATGCCCTTCTTTTTTTCTTACTTCTCTTGGCCAACTTGTAGCAGAATAATGCATGTAGGTGTCATTTTTTGCATCTTTAAATCTGAACTCTACGGATAATGCTACAGTTCAATTTGCAACCTGGCCTGTAGTCAGGACTGGCCTATCCTACTACAGCAGTTTATTGTGGTTTTTACTAAATCGTTTATATACCTTGGATAGAACACACAGCTGCCAACAAAGCTCAAACAATGATTTGATTACCCAGAAGCATGAGAATGTCATCAGGAGTATGCCATGGTGTTGTCATCTTCTGGCATCATTGGAGAGAAAAAGCAGAGCTTACAACTGGTCTAAATTGCAAACAAAGTATTTGCATAAGGGGTCATATTTTGCCCTTGTTATCACATAAAATTTTCTCTCAACAGTCTTTATGATTGCATTTTAAATTTACTTTTATTTGTGGGATAAATGACCATATCAAGTTAGTTATTTGTCCTTGCTTTCCTACTTATCTATCCTTTTCATTGCCACCGTTAACAGCTTCTGCTCTCTTATCTTTGCATCTCATTTATCTGTTTCTTTCACACATCTCTCTGGGCTTTATTCCATCACAGTTTTTTGTGAGGAGGTCCTTTCCTGACCTGGCTCATGAGCTTGCTAATTTTCCTTCATGTCCTTACTGAGAATCTATTTCTACTTCAAGCTGTCTCAAAGTTATTCTAGAAGGTGATTATTTTAGTTATCCCTACAAAAATAATTTACTTTCGTCTCACCTGCTATTCACACTAGACTTCATGGATTATTGCACGGTATTCCTGCCACTAGTCCTCTTGTTTTTCACTTCTTCCTTACACTGTTTATGGAGTTAGAATGTGCTTTTGTTTGGGGATTACGCCATTATTGCTTCTGAAAAATGACTAAATGGTGAGTTGTCTGATCATTGGTATCTTCCTGATATTTGTATGCTTTGTCTTTTTGTTTGTTTGTTTTTCTTGCTGGATAGGAACCCTTACTCTTTTTTTTTCAGGCAAGATGCTAATGACTTTAATAAAAAAAAGAGATAAGTTTACCTGAGCAGAGATCACAGGACCAGTCCCAGGGTTTGTTGGACTGTTGAACTCTGGGGTAGCAAATTTTGAAAACTCATCTGAAGAGTTTCAGAAAACTCCTCTAAGGGGAAGCAAGGCAATTGACAGAACGAGTTATTGTGAAGGTAGGCAGAAATCTGAATTTCCTTCTCCACAATAGCTACCTGTGATGAGTGGTAGATGCAAAGTAGCTTAACTTCTTTCATGGGAAGGCTGAAGCAATCCCAGTGGCTGAGGTCACTGTAGGGGAAAAATAAGTTCTCAGTAGAGCTAGGGGAAGCTCTTTCGCTGGGCTTACTATTTCATTTGGACTCCAGTGATTTTGTGGAGCAGCTAATGTGCGGTGAAAGTTTATGCCCTGTTTTCACCACACAGTGGCATGTTTGTGTACGCGTAGTCGGTTTGCACATGAAGATGTGCATTTTTGACAACACGAGGGTCTCAGAAATGTGAATAGTATGAAGTATGAATAAACCAAAACCATCATTAATAATCTTGCAGTATGTAAGAGTTAACGTATTCTAAGAATTACTTCTCCATTCAGATTTTTCCTCGTCAACTCTGGATTGTTCCCAGTCTGAAAAACATTGTATGCATTTGAAAAGTCTTTTAGAGGGTTTTGTTGAGAAGAAGGAAGGTCTGGTTCTTACATCCAAACTCCCCCTCCACATCAGAATAGAAAATAAGAATACAGCAGGCTGTTTATTTTCAGTCACTGATAATTGCTCTTTTTTCAAGTACCTGATGAGTTTAATGTCTTACATTCAATTTTTTCCCAACAGTTGTGTCCCGTAAGGGTATAGTTACTGAGAGAGAGCTAATTGGTAGAAGGAACATTCTTGTTTCAGCAAAAGACATTACCTTTCCCTGCTGTTCAACTTTTGTAAGCATTTTGTATACGTGCCAGCATCGTTTCTCGTCTTTTGACTAATTGAGTGACCGCAAGAGATCAGATTTGTATTTGCGTTACAGAGTTAGGGATTTGTTCACCCAAATGAATTGAGAAAAAACCTGGGTTTACTGCTGCTCATTTTTTGTCATCTGCTGTGTTTCATCCCGAGAGAACAATATGCAGCCTGTCACAGAACTGTTAAAAACAAATTTGTTACCTGGCTCCCCGGCTTACAGAGTTCTCCTAGAGCTTCTGCTCATGGCTCCTGAGGTTTTTGCACGTGCTTGTAGTCAGGAGGGGAAGCAAGCAAGAGAAGGTATTTGAGTATGGTTTTAGCATCTATGGCTTCTTAAAACCTCTTTGAGTCTATAGGTGGTCCTGCTCTGATCAAATCTTCTCCAGTACACATAGTTTTTGCAAGGAATATTTACCTTCAGTGGTTGGGAAATATTTCTAAGAAATATTTGTATTGCTGGGTATGAATATCACAGAATCACAGTAGCAGAGATCATGAAGTGTAATTGCACACACCAAAAAAAAAAAAAAGTGGAAAAAAGCAGTTAATTGTGTGGTTTAAAAAAGTGGTATTTGGACTTAGAGTGGGAGATAACTAATATTGTGGCTAACTGCCCCAAGGCAGTGTTGCCTATCTGGGCAAGCTATATATATGAGTAGTAGCCATCCTGGGCATCCCAAAGAGGGATAATTAGATGCTATATGCTCGTGCAACGTTTCTGATCATATACCTATTACCCTTTTTAATCCTGAGCATCAGTCTGTGTTGAAAACAAACTGTGTGTTTTGCAGAGTAGGGATTATAAATTAAGCCCCCTCCAGAATTAAACACTTACACAAACAAAAGATAATTATGTTGCTGATCTCTTGAAAATGTGAGTATAGCGATAGCCAGTTTTCTCAGTTCAGGCATCTCGCAGTGTCAGATATTCCAAATTGGTACTATTACCAACATGAAACCTCCCCTTTGAGAATGAATTCCAAAGTTTGAAAATAAAATAAGCTTTTATTTTCCTATAAGAAGGGCATAAACTATGCATAGTTTGATAGATTACAGTTTTTTTAATAAGGCAAGTCTTCTGTTTGAATTTCCCTTGCTGTTGTTTTTAACCATAGAAATAGGTTGAAAGGTTAAATCCAGCCTTCCCAGTACTTCCTAAGGAACTTCTTTGTAGCCTCAGTAAATATCTTAATATATTAATGAAAGAATAAATGTGATCAATGTCTTCTCAAATGTCATTGAAAAATCATTGAAAATCATTATGATAAAGGAAGGAGCTTAGAGTTTTCCAAATGTTTTCCTCCTTCCTTTGCTCATCTGTTTCCTTGATTTGATTTGCATAGTATTATGATTACATACAGCAAATCAGTTATGCCAATACAAGGGGAAATTTGGTTTGTAAAAATTATTGATGTATTTCTTTCATGAGGAACATCATCTTTTCTCCTGTTTTACATTTGTATATTTACACTGATAATGAAAAGATTAGCGTATTGTGACAAGAAGTGTTGGGATTTGTGATGGTACCGTGACACAAAACCTGTCAAAAAGAAAATATTAGTTCTAACCAAGACATTGTAAAAATTCTGTACTTTTTAAAACTTCTATTACTAATCCATGTAGATTACCTAAGCAGAGGACGGAACCTGTTTCCATAATGCAGCAGATTAAATCCCATCCTTTTAACCTCTCTGTGCCTGCTTAAGAATGTGATATTTGTCTTTCTTTTTTGACTCTGTCATCTGTAATGTAGTTTTACTGATTTGCAGGTTAGCCAATGTTGACTTCTCTTGCAAGCTTAACTAGTCTGTAAATGCAAATAGTCATTACAATTGCTAAAAACAGTTTAAATTTTACCCATTAGTAGAGAGAAAAAACAGTACAATACCTATTAAAATATGCTTTTAAAAATAGAATTGCAGTGGAAAAAAGGTAAGTGCTAAGTTTAAATGCACAATTTCAATTTGACTTCTCTGTGCATCACCATTATCACAGTCTGATCACTTACTGTTATGTAATCATAGAGTATTTTAGTGTTATTTGATCTAGATAATAGTACTAACACCTACCTATGATATATCCCAAAATATGTGCAGAGAGTATATCTGTATTTAATATATATTCTATATATAATATATATAATGTCTATATCGCTATAGATTTTTAACTTGAATTTTAAAAGGCATTCAGTGGCTGCAAGCTGTGTGGAAGCAGTAACATTTTAGTCATGTGATTTAAAGGTATTATGTAAATAGTGTTCAGAAACTATCTCCATACCTGGGATTTTTTCACACACTGTGAGCCAAGTGTGATGCAGTAAAGGATTGGTTATAATCTTCCTTATCTTGAACTTGTGCTCTGATGTTATACTAAATCATGATTTCAGTAAAAGCTGACTAAGTCTCATTTCTAACTGTGACACCTTTCTTTTTCTCTGTTTCAGCTGAGACAGTCCCAGTCTTACTGCACAGACACAGAATGCCTTCAGGAATGTGAGTAACTATCAAGACCAGGTGCATATAAATAAAACAAACAGTAATAATAAAAATACAGCAGTTGATTTAACATTATAGGAACATGTGACATGAAATCAAATACCACAGTACTAAAATTGTTATGTGAGGGAGGTAGTTTCTGAGAATCTGTGGTGCAGATGAACATTTGTACATTGGAAGCAGCAATGGCAAGCAGACTGGAGATATCGATTCGACCTCAAGCATTGCTGAATCTTACCATTAACTGGCTACTCATGGCTTGAACGGGTGTGCTCTTCACTGGGTGAAAAACTGTCTGGGTGGCCAGGCCCAAGAAGTGACTGGAATTAAATCCAGTGGGCAGCTGGTCACAAGCAATGTTCCCCAGGGCTCAGTGTTGAGGCCAGTTCTCTTTAATATCTTTGTCAGTGATACAGACGAGGATATTGAGTGCACCCTCAATAAGTTTGCAGATGACACAAAGCTGGGAGGGAGCGTTGATCTGCCGGAGGGCAGGAAGGCTCTACAGAGGGACCTGGACAGGCTGGATCAATGGGCCGAGGCCAATTGTGTGAGGTTCAGCGAGACCAAGTGTCGGATTCTGCTGGGTCACAACAACCTCAGTCAACA
>NW_009701813.1:29788-49179 GCF_000703405.1 Apaloderma vittatum
GCTGGAAAGGTGCCCAATGGAAAAGAACCTGGGGGTGCTGATCGACAGCCAACTGAAGATGAGCCAGCAGTGTGCCCAGGAGGCTGAGAAGGCCAAGAGCATCCTGGCCTTCCTTAGAAATGGTGTGGTCAGCAGGACGAGGGAAGTGATTGTCCCCCTTTACTCAGCACTGGTGAGTCTGCACTTTGAATGCTCTGTTCAGTTTTGGGCCCCTCCTGACAAGAAAGACACTGAGGTGCTGGAGCATGTCCAAAGAAGGTCAGTGAAGCTGGTGAAGGGTCTAGAGTACAAGTCTTAAAAAGAAGCCGCTGAAGGAACTGGGGTTATTTAGCCTGGAGAAAAGGAGGCTGAGGAGAGACATCACTGTAGTGAGGTGGGTGCTCGTCTCTTCTCCCAAGTAACAAGCAGTAAGAGGAGAGAAAATGGTCTCAGGTTGCACCAGAGGAGGTTTAGATTGGATATTAGGAAAAAAATCTTCGTCCGAAGGGTTGTTAAGCACAGGGTGCTCAGAGAAATGGTTGAGTCACCATCCGTGGAGGTATTTAAAAGACGTGTTGATGTGGTGCTTAGGGATGTGGTTTAGTCATGGGTTTGGCATTGCTAGGTTAAGAGTTGAACTCAATGATCCTAAAGGTTTTTTCCAAGTTAAATAATTCTATGATTAGCCTCCAGATAGGATGAAATCAGTTTTTTCTGATGGAGAAAATTTGGAGGGGGCTTTATTTGTCCTGCTTACAGTCACAGCAGTCTAACCAGTGAAGGCTGAATATTCAGCACAGACCCCCCACAAGTACACATGTTCATCACTGGGGCTGAGCGACTTACTGTCAATTCTGTGCACGCTCTGTTTCACTGCGAGGGAGAGGAGATTCCCTGCCAGCTCTGACTGGTAAGTTGACATACACAGTGACTGCATTTCTCTGTGACTTGGCAGCTGTGCAGTTAATGAAGCAGAGTACTGATGCATGCACTTCCTTGAAATCTGCTGTGAAATACTTTCCCAAAAAAACCCCTCTCCCAAACAGTAAGCATTGCTAGGACAGTCAAACATTACCAGTGTCTGCAGGGAAGCATAACTGTGCAGAGGTTATGCACTAATGTAGGCTTGCCCCGAGGCACTCCCTTTACACTTTCCGAGGTCTAGAGGGAACATTGCCAAATGCTTATAAATAAAAATGAATCAGATCCGTTTTTTCTGTATTGCTTTACCAATTGAGCGTATGAACTCACTCAATTAGCTTCCATCAGTACTACTGTAGTGCTCTGAGGGAGCAGGGAGCACCTGAGCAGTGTTCCTGGAAGCGGGAGATGCTGGTGCCTGTGTCTTCCACAGGTCTAGGAGCAGTGCACTCAGGGTTTCCAAGATCTTGGGGAGAGGACATGCCTTCGTTCGCTCTCAGGTTTCTCCCTCGTCACTCCCCAGTAGAACCTGTTCAGAGATGGGCATCTAGCTTGGACTTGCGCTGTGCCTTCCCAGTGTGAAACAGTCGCAAATTCATTGCCCTGCTGGGCTGAAGGGGAAAGGCTGTGAGCTTTCCCAGATGATCCCTGGATAAAAGAGTAGGGCGCACGTTTTTTCTTCTCCCACATCTTAGACTTCTATGTGTGATGTTAGTGTTTTTTGAAAATCACAGGCATCTAGGACAGGGAGAGAGGCAGAAGACAGGAGAGAGAGTATTTTCTGTATTAGAAGGAGGCACAGACAGGCTGTGCAGCTTTGTGAGCTTTAGTCCGCAGTCAAAACCAAGCGATGGTAGGTCATTCTCACTCAAGCCTTGGAAGTCTTGGCTCATCAATATTCATGAAGCTCTTAGACTAAAGTCTGTATAAATGAGTAAGTCCTGTTATGCAGGGACACAGAACTTTTCCAGATGACTTTCATGATACCAAGTTATATTACAGTGAGGATATGAATGGTTTGTGGCAAATAGCTTTCCATTCTGAAAGAGGTCTTTGCAATAACTATCTGTGCAGATGCGAGCAATTTGGCAGCAATTGTTCCAAACCAGTGGTTTCTTTCAAGAACCAAAGAAAAAAAAAGAAAAAATTGCAGAGTAAATCCTTTCCTACATTATTATATTGCCTTAAATTTAGTTCCAGCAAAGGTATTTTTCTGCTGATGCAATGACACTGACTGCCTGTCTATCAGATTATTTTGTGATGCTTCTTTGATTCTGTGCTTGGGACAGCATAAGCTCTGTAAGACTCCCAGGAGTCAAAAGCAAAACCAGATTTGAGAGATGTTTTCAGAGTCAGATTGAAACAATTTTGGGCCAGTCTTCTGTCCATTGCTTCATCCTATTCTGATGAGCTACACCACGATGAGCTTATTTTTAAGGTGGGTCTCCTCTTCCGTAGGTCCCACAGCTTCATTTCCTGTTACTTGCTGACTTCGATTTCTCATTTCAAGACCTCGATGTGAAGAAGCTTGTTTCACTCCCACCCATTTGCTCATTCCCAGGATATGGTCTTCCTTCTGGAAGCGCAGCTGGGAATGTTGTCACACAGATTCTTAAGTCGCAAGGTTGTGGAATAACTGATGAAATGTATGTGGTTTTGTTTTGGGAAACGTCAGGGCTGTGGTTCAGCCAGTGTCACAGCAGCGTCACGCGTTGTGCTGTTGCTACCAGCTGGAAGTTCTCAGAAACACCCTGCATTGATTCTTCCTGAGCGCACTTTGTTTTCTCAACCCTTGATTTCAGATCTTTTCTAGGTCTTTGGAGCCAGATCAAAGCAGTAGCACCAAGGCTCCCTCATTCACATTTTGTGTTATTAGCTCTAAATTCTTCTTTATGGTTTTTGGCACCATTATATTGTAGTGACTACCCTGCAGAGTCTCCTGCCAGGGTCAAGACCAGCACTTTCGAATTTGTACTCCTGCGTCCAGGAGGATGTGAGCACTGCTTCAGAGAGCTTTTGGGCACTCTTCTTGGTGGCAGTTCCTCTGCTGATTTTCTGTCAGAATATCTGCTATGACAGTAAAGCATGTGTCAGAGTCTGATGACTATTCCCTACATTTCAGTGGGTGCCTTGGAGGAAAAAAAGGCTGCAAGTTTTGAATATGCAACACATGTAATATTCTGTTGGGATTGTTTATGCTCAGCAAATCAGATCTTACAGTTTCCCTTGAAACGAGGAATAAGAATGATGGTTCTTTTCTGAATTCTATTTAATGCAAGAGGAGCAGGGAAGATTTCTCTGAAGTGTGTGGCAATTGCAACATCAGCGGTTCCTCCAGCCCAGGGAGGATCCCAGCTGGTGCTGAGCTGCTCTGATGGCTCATGGCCCTTCGCAGTCAGCCTTCCGTGTCAAAGGAAATGAGAGGGCGCCGCCTGAGCTTTTTGTCTGTGTTCTACCAATTCCCAGATGTTGTGACCTGAATTTACCACATTCGTATTTTCAACACTGTTCTCAGTGCTCCACTAGCTTGTAAGATGGCAGAAATGACTGTCTCAGATGTTGTCTACTCCACTTCCAAATGTTTATGTATTTTAAAATGAATGCATATCTGTGATTCATCTTGAGTTGTACTCATCAAGGGGAATCACAACAGCCTAACCTCACGGCATGAAATGTCTGCCAACTCTTCCCTCCCTTTTCTGGTAATTCCTTTCTCCTCTCCTCTCCTCGAGTCCTTTTTGGCTTTCTTCAGTTGCCTTATTCCTGCCTTTGAGAGTGTCAGCTTGCAGGGATTATCAGCTGAAAGTCCCACAGGCTTTTCATCTTTTCTGATGATGCATCTGTAAGATACCTCTCTTCACACAGTTTTCTGCCTTTCTTTTACGGAGCAGGCAAAGTTAACAGTGTGAAAGGAAGCAGGCGTAAGCCAGAGAGCATGCTTTTGCCTTTCCACATGCAGGTGTTATACAGTAAAATGCTGAAGGTCCAAAAGGAATTATCTGTACTGTGAAAGGGCAGAAAAAAAGCACTACGTGGAATATACTTTTACAGTATATCTTTCCTCTTTTTCTCTAGAGTACCACCTCACACTGAATGAAAAATATCACTTTAAGAGGAGAAATAAGTTCATGTAAGGAGTATTTAACAAGGGCATTTATTAATTTTAATAAGATTTCAGTTACACAATCAGGAGGTGATTGACCTGTAATCTTTAGAAATTATTTTTACCAAACTCATGATTTTAGTACCTTTGACTGCCTTCTAGCAGAACATTAAATGAGGTGGCAAACAGCTGTCACAGAAGACTTTTTTTTTTTTCCCCTTCCCATTTCTGAGAGAAGACTAGTTTACGTGGCTGAGTCTTGTTTCTTTAGGAAAAAGCAAACTAAAGAACTCTCTCATATGTGGAGTGATTCACTGTAGTCATTAGCTCCCATGGTAGTTCGTCCCACAATTTCAGACCAGCTCCTCATAAAGCTTTCTCCAGCACAGAGATAATTCAGCCATGGTGTAAAAAAAATCCCAGGTAACCACCTAGGGCAGAACTGCTCACAGGTTTCATTCAGAAGTGCATGGATATAGAGATATGCTGAGCCCAGGGGACCAGATACTCTGAAAAGACCTTGGTTCGGACTCGGAGTCATGTGCACGAGTCGGTTAGAGACACTTAAGTTTCATGTCACTCAGTGACATAGGAATATGTGCTGCTATCTTCCGTGCTCGTTGGTGTCTCTCAGGCACTGAAGGTTAATTACCATTCATTATCTGCAAAAATATTGATTATAGTTAAGGAAGCACTGTGGCTGTGATCTCTTAAAAATAAGATTTTTTTTCTTCAACCCATGAACATAAATTCCATCCCACGTAGTTTCAACTTCACTCAACTGCTCCTTATCCGTAAGCTGGTCTTATCTGATTATTTTGTGTTCTTAGTGATGGAGGTCTCTGTAGTAAAAGATTGTTAGTCTTCTACCTATTATTGCTTCAGTAGCTGAAACAGCTTCTTGTCTGTTCTCAGTTTGGGATGCAAAGCTTTGAGAAGTGTGATTCACTCCAGCTATGTGAGATTTTGCTTAACCTCATTTCTTTATGTTAAGAGATTAAAGTAGCAGATTCTTATTAAAACACATGGTCATTTCTGAGAGATTTGGGTTTAACAGTTCTTGAATAGTGTAAACACTGTTGTGGCTGTTTTAGTATCTGGCATGCTCTGAGTAGGGCCGAGCTGCAGTAGATCAGGTATTGTCTTGCCTAACTTAGTTTAGAACATGTTTCAGCATATTTGGTTCCTTCTAAACCTTATTATTTTGCAGGCTGAAAGAAAGTGTGTCTTGCAGGAACACCTGTGGTTTCCCTCTCTTGTTCCTTCTGCTCCCTTCCTTGACCTGTAGCGTGAGCTGACCTAGCAGCATTTACTTACCCAAACCCCTGGAGTAGTTTACTTACCCCACCTCTTGTTTAACCACAGACCCAAAGTCCAGCCTAACAGGTGATCTGAATTTTCAGTGTTCTACTGAACATACACGCCAAAACAGGTGCCTAAGGCTGTCTTACGTGCTGCTGAAGGTACTCGCAGGGTGACTATTACTGCTGTCTCAAAGCCCCAAAATAATGCAGTTGTTCTTTTCATGCCAAACTATATGCAAATTTACTGGACTGCATATATAGAGGTCATCCAAGATTTAAAATATTGATATATGTTGTTGATAACAGTATCTTCCCTCAGCACAATTGCAGGTCTAAACTCTTACCTGCACAATTTCATATGCTTACTGAATTAAAGATACGCTAGAGTTGAATTAATTAAAGGCTGTAGCATCCTCATTTATTTTCTTTGCACTATACCTTCTCCTCGTATACAGTGCCCTTTATTCACTCAAATCTCCCAAAGAATTGTCACTTGTTATTGTATATACTTCTGATCATAAAATTCCTCTACATCAGCAACTTCTCATGTTTTGAAATGTCTATATTTTGGATATTTAAAAGGCAAGAGCTGCATGGCAGTTTCATTTGCTCATAGAAGTTAACGGTGGTGTTTGTGCTTTGAGATGCATGAACTTTTTCAACACCTTTTTTTTTTCCTGTGACATTGTTGCATGCATGTGATGTCAGTAAAGGACATCAGTCCAACCTCCCTAGCTTGTGAAGTCTTACTCACAGAACAGCGGTGCAGTGAATGGCGTAGCTGTAAGCTGCCCCACAGTGCCCCTCTGCTGTGTCCTAGCTGTGCTGCGAACAAACCATTTTCATAGCAGAGCCTCAGTTAAAAATGCTACCCAGGGACAGTGATCACAGAATCACAGAATTGTTGAGGCTGGAAAAGACCCCTGAGATCATCCAGTCCAGCCTATGACCCAACCCCACCACATGGGCCAGAGCATGGCACTAAGGGCCACATCCAGCCTCTCCTTAAACACCTCCAGGGACGGTGACGCCAGCCCTTCCCTGGGCAGTGCATCCCAGTGCCTGAGCACCCTCTCCATGAGGAAATGCTTCCTGAGATCCAACCTAAACCTGCCCTGAGGCAGCCTCAGGCCGTGTGTCCCCGGGTCCTGTCACTGGTTGCCCGGGAGAAGAGCCCGACCCCCACCTGACTGCACCCTCCCTTCAGGCAGTTGTAGAGAGTGATAAGGTCCCCTCTGAGTCTCCTCTTCTCCAGGCTGAACACCCCCAGCTCCCTCAGCCTCTCCTCACAGGACTTTCCCTCCAGTCCCTTCCCCAGCCTCGTTGCTCTCCTCTGGACCCGCTCCAGCAGGTTCTTTGGTATCAGCATTAACCTTCAAAGGAGATGACTCCAGCCGCTCCCAGGATGTAAGTTATCTAGCAAATGTTAAATAAGAACTTCCAGCTGATACTGAATCCAGACTTGACTCCATGAGATGATCCAAACGAGTGGAGACAGCTGAAGAATCTGACAGATGTAAGAGTTGCTGTGGAATAAGGTACTCAGTAATAAAACAGAGCAGCTCTGCTCTTTCTGAAGGTTATAGCTTTGTATTAATTGATCATCTAGATCATTAATGAAGATGTTAGGTCTTTAGATACTACTGTTAATGGAGCCATGTAGGTACCATAGGTAATTATGTCAATTTACACTACAGCTGTCATGGTTTGATTATCTGAAATTATGTTTCAGATAAAAGAAGTTGTTGCTTTCAAATGTACCGGTTTTCACAAGAGTTCCTCGATCCAAAAACACTAACCAGCCATCTCCAGTCTGAGGGGATCTTCTCAGTTTTATTTCCATGCTTTGATGTCTCAGCTATTCTGTATGGAAATTACATGTAAAATTTTGATATTATATTCCTGGGCTTCACTTTTTTGTGTATCTCCAGCATTTTTTCCCCTCCTGACGGATACATTGTCCTTGGTGCTGTCAGAAACGCGGCATGACCTGAATGAGTCATAGAGATCTGGCATATTGACCCAAATACTTGTTCAGGCAAACTCTCAATAAATAACTTAGAGTAGCCAACAAAATTATAACCATTAACTTGCTTCCTTCTTGCTAGAATTAGTATATTCTCTGTGCGAGGCCTAGCAACGGAGTCTAAGCTTTCATCTCTCTAGTCTTATTCTTGTACTTATTTGAGGCAAAAACCAAACACCAACATACAGATGGGAGTGTTTCCCACACAAATATATTTTGCATCCAGTTTGATTTCTTAAAGACAAAGTGTTTATCATCTCCAGTTCATTAGGAGTTAATGGTCATTTGGAGTTAACTCTGAGAATTCCAGTGAAATCTTATGAAATAAATTCTTGTTTCAAAGAGGTAAGAAATGTGATAAAAAACCAGTATGACACTAACTAAAAATTGTCCCAAAGCCAAAAGAAAGGACTAATCAGAAAACTCATCTGAAAAAATATTTATTTTCTGGGACTTACACTGCATTTTTGTTTACATTTTTGGGAGAGAACTGCTGTCACTCTGTGTTGTAACTCGAATTTTCCTTGTCTGTAGTGCCAGGACCAAATTCCTCCAGTGACAACTGCATCAGTTTTCCCATGATAATGATGGCCTGGGTGGTGATTGCACTTGTTTTGTTCTTACTGAGACCTAGTAATCTGAGGGGATCCAGCACAGCCGGAAAGCCAACCAGCCCCCATAATGTAAGTGCACCTTCAAGTGCCCTGCAGAGAGACTCTAGCTTAAATGTATTTTATTTTAATCCAGGCTGTCTCACAGTCATTTTTTCCTTACATTTCTTCCCTCTGTATTTTCTTGGAACTCCATTAAAAATGAAAATGAATAAAACCAAAGTGAAAGTAGAATCACGAAGGCCAAGTGTGAGGCCTGCTGTGGGATGGACCAGGCACAAGTGACTAAGGATGGGTCGTAATGTCCTCTGGACACTGGCTGTCCCCCGTTGGAACCACCTCCCGCTTTCTTATGTACAAGAGGAAAATCACAGCTTTAAGAGAAGTCAGTAAACAAAACTACAGCATGAAACTAGGAAGGTGATCTTTGTCCTAGATGTGGGATCTTGGAAGAATTCCTATTGATGCAGGCAATGCTGTTGATCTTTGATGTTCATTTTCTCTGAATATTGAAAGAGATAGTGAAAGATCGTAAAAGAAAGCTCAGTGAGTTCTGAATTATTTTTTTGCTCCTATGTGAAATGTTGTTTCTAACCCTGTACATTTTTTTTTTCTTTCCTTTCGTCCCACCTTCCCCTAGGGACAAGAACCACCAGCACCACCAGTGGACTAGAGCGTCCAGTATTGGAAAAGTTCAACAGTGAAAACCTTGCACGACCAAATGAACGAAACGACCAGATTACTCCTAAACCCTGTTCAATACTGTTTTCTTTTCTCATTTATATAGAGTAAAATTATCATTCAGCAGTTATCTTCAGGACTACTTTTAGCAACTTCAATTTTAAGTTAATTTTTGCTTTGTATGTTATTACAATTCCTAGCAGATTGTAATTTGAATAATGATGAGGCATTGCAGGGGGTTTTTGATTGTTACTGTTACTGTGGACATTCCACTCAGGCTCTTTCTGTTACAATGATCTTATTTCCTTGCAGTGATTTCTGATACGCATTGAAAAAAAGAAAATCCCTGTGCATCTATAATAACGGAAGGTTACTGACCTTTCTTCAGATTAATCCATATTTTTTCTCCAGTATGCTTTTAAGAGTTACATTATGGTTGCAACTATTATAGCTTAGTTATGTGGTGAAAAGTTGAAATTATTTTATATATGCCCTGGGTTCAGAGCAGCTTTTAGTCTGGTCTTTGGACCACTAACATGGTTTTCAGGGTTGTTGGCAAAAGCATGGATTGCCCACTAGAATTATACTCTGTGTGTGTGTGTGTGTGTGCGCGCGCGCACGTAAGTGAATGTGATAATTGCCACCGTCAAAGCTTTGACATATATATTGGGAACTTTACACCGAAGATTATACCACCAAAAAAATAATTTAATCTTGTTCATTAAAAACTAAAAGGTATTCCAAAAATGGATTTGTTTACTTACAGACTTTATGAAAAGAGAAATTTAGTGAGAAGACCTTGGTAGAATTTTCTCTTCTGGTATAGTCTTTCAGTAATCGGTATCAACAAGCTTTTGGGCATGATATAATGTCTATTGGACAGGATGAAATCATACCAAGAGGATACCGAGGTTACCAACTTTTGGCATAGAGCATATACTGAGTATTCAGGTTTTTTTCACCTGTATGTTATCAACAATTCTTAACATTTCATCCTTATCTACTGGTTGTAATTGTAGAATAACAAACTTGCAGGTGACTACATACAGCATGTCTTTTCCCTCTAATATTTGTGTGTGTGGTGTGTTGATGTGTGCGTATGTGTGGCTGTGCACGTACCTGTGCACGTCTCCCATTGTAGCAAATGGGAATTACTTTTTTATGTACATTAATTTAAGAACATTTTAAAGATGTACAGAAAAGCAACACTGTATATTTTTCTTGATCAATTTGAAAAATTGATGAGAATAGTTGTTAAGAACGTTTTTTTGTTACCGACATGAAGCTTCTTTCCATAAAGGTCAGTAGAACAGACATACAGGAATTCAAAGCCTTACTCTACAAACCTTCCTTTCATGAGGACTTTAGTTGAGGAGCTGAAGGGACTGATTGTTAAGATGCGTAAAGGTTTGTGTTAACGGGCTCTAACAAAAATCTCACATCAGATCCCGTGGTTGACACACGCAGAGTTTTCCTCCTCAGGGTAGATGGCGAGCCAGCTAAGCCTCCTTGTAAAGGTACAGCGTAGACCTGAAGAAAGGCTTCTGTAATTTGAAGTAATTGCCCTTTGAATTTCTGTGTAATAGTGTGCTCCCAAGCATAGGAACACGTGTAAAGAAAATTTTAAAATTTTAAAAATAATAGTTAAGAAGATTGGGCCGAGTGCTCTCAGTGACATCACTGCAGTGCCGTGTAAAACGACGGAGCTGCAGCGGGGAAGCTGAGAGAATTTGTCCTACTATGTCTAACGGTGTACAGGCCACAAACACTGTGTAAAGATGTCACTGGGACATGCAGTCTGACTGTGCTTGCTTTTTGCCTTCCATGTACATTTATGTTTGGGATGCTGTTTGAGCAGAACAAGTCACACAGCACCGTTTTGTTGAACCAACAAGGAAATCTATATAATCTCCTACACTGACCGTTTCTTCAAGGATTTTTGGCCAGAATTCTTCACCATCAGACACGTAAGAAGCCAACTGAAACAGGCTTCGTTTCAGCCAGAGCTCCATTCCTCATTCTATTGGAAGTTGGTGAGATTTACGGCAGATGCTCCTCACTTGTGAGGATCAGTCTTGCTTTACTTACATGTCTGTGTGTGTATTTATAAAACTCACCGTGTGCACCCAGCTCTAACAGTCTAGGCAAATGAACGTTTTGTTCGGAGTAATGTTACGTTTTACATTTAAGTGAACTGTGTTTGCTTGAAACTCCTCTAAGTAATTGTCCCAGTGATTTTATACATGTATGCTTTTCCTCATGTAAATTGCTATTTTAAATTTTCTATGTGAAAGAAAAAACATTGGAAATATTTTATTGTAAAATGTTTTACTAAAGAGCCAGGCCGCTATCCCATGTCAAAATGTTTGCCTTTTAAATTCAGATCCTCTCTCCAAAATAAAAGCTTCAGATCACCACTCTTAATTAAAATAAAAGTAATTGTAGGACTGTATTTTGCCACTCTTATTCATGTTAAATAGTGCCTTACTCATCAAGTAGTTGCACTGAAGTTTGTGGGACTACTCTGAGATAATGTACTAGTAGCAGCTTTAGTAAGGGTGGCAGAAATCTGGCCTTTAGTGATGTAGTTTGCGATGAAATAATTGTGTCATGGTTGCAGATGTTTATGGTAAATTTTGAAAAGTGTGGAAGAGATTAGTGGTATGTGAAGTTTCAGGATATGACTGATTCTCTAGTGAGGGTTTTAAGCTCGGTTAGCAAGATGCACAAGTTGTAGCAACTTGGGGAATATGGAGGGAAGTTTACAATTATACCTTAGCTTAGAACTTTGTTAAAACAATAGTATTTTTAGAGTCTGCTTAACACAATTACTATACTCTGAAATGAGAAATCATATGTATTCATGTATTGTCTGCAGATCACTTAGCCTTGTAATGTTCATGATTGAAAAAGGAAGAGTGATGATGTGATGTACCTAATGTAAATCGGTGGTTTAAAACGTCTGAATTATGCCAAACAAAAAATCATCTGTGCCATTTGTGGTTTCCTGGTGATCTTTTACTGAGTACTTGGATTGGGATAAAGGGCTTGTACTATGCACTTTTTATTGACTTAACAAAATAAATAGCAATCATTAGTAACATTTTTGTCTTTGTCTCGTCGTCGTTGTATAAGATGTAGGATTGCACCGATCTACCAATTTGTAAGGTAATTTGAAATCATCAAAAAAAAAGTATTGTTTAAAATTGCATGTCATCTGAATATCTTCTAAAACATATATTCTAACTTTTCTAATGGACACTTGCCTTCTGTATGTATTCTCAAGCAAGTTAGGACAAATTGTAAAGAGTTTCCAAGGTTTAAGATGCTTTGATGACCTATGTGGATGTCTCTGCCTTTTGCTCTTGAAAGTAGTTAAGCAACCTAGGAAGTTAGAAATAACACAGTAGTAAAAGTAATGACAAAGGCTAAATATGCCATCTATGTTACTTAATTTTAGATCAAATTCTACTATTTTGGGATTTCCAGTTTACTTTCTAGACCCAGTTCTTGGCAGTGTTGGACCCAGAGATGCTGTGAGGAAGGAAGATGCTCCAGTGGATCTGAGACAGCGTATAGAAGTCATAGAGACCTGCTACTTCCTCAGTGTTCCCATGGAGTGCAGCACTCTTCTTCCTCTGGCAGCAGAGTACAAAATGCTGAGCACTGTCTCAGCAGCAGCTCAGGTCCCATGTTAGGGATTCCTGTGTTAATCCGAGGTTGCTCAGAAAAGTTGTGGATGGCCCTCCCTGAAGTGTTCAAGGCCAGATCGGACAGGGCTTTGAGCAACCTGATCTAGTGGGAGGTGTCCCTGCCCATGGCACGCAGTATCTTTAAGGTCCCTTCCAACTCTAACTATTCTGTAATAAAAAGGAAAACATCAGGGAAGCATTAGGGTTTAAAATTATACACAGCTATCCATAGATAATGGTAATAAATGCCAGAGAATCAGTAAAAGATCTGAAATAACTGTTATTATTAATAATAATTATTAACAACAATAGTAATAAGAATTTAATAAGAAATGCTTTAGGTATTCAAGTCAGTTTAGAAACTCTGTTCTTAATCAGAGATCATTAACGTCTGCTCATGAATTTACCCTTTTACTCAAACATGAGATTATAAATAGCCCCTAAAACTGAAGCTAAACTTTACTTGTAAGAGCACTTCTTAAAATGTTTGCCAAGGATGCACATGCCTATTACAAAAAGTGATGCAGAAAGAAAATTACTACAAATTTCAGTTAACTGTACTGAATGGATCTGCATGAGGCTTGACCATTCAAGTCCACGAGGTAAGTGGAGAAAATTACTGTGCCCTAAAGCCTGAAGAAATTTGTTTGGGACAAATATATTGCAGCAAAAACATTCCATGAACATTAAACGGGTTCCCTGTGAAAATGGACAACTTGGATTCTTTTCTGCTTCCACACTTACCTGTTTAGCACCAGCCAAGAGTGTAGAGCACTGTTCATGGCAGACGCAGACCTTGGGGCAGGGGAAGAGGCGGACTGTCCTGCGGTGAGCCACAGCCTCACTTCTAAAACAGCATGACTCTTACTGGCTTCCAGGGACTTAAACTTTTTGACATCAGCTGAAGATTTGTCTCTTTTCTTAAAAGAAGAATAACAGAAGTGATATTACTTGATCTTGTATCAAAATTATTTCTGACTCCATAGCAGGTGCTTCATAGTTCAATGTAATAACTAGAAGAATCTGGCTTCTGCATTACCTTTTTAATATCTACAGGTCAGAGTGTTGGTCAAAGAGGGTGTCCAAGACAAATGTTTTAAATACATGACAATAGATATTAATTCACTGTATATAACTGGCTTTTTAAAGGTTTCACTCTTCTTTCTTGTATGGAAAGTGGTATTATAAAATATTTTATACAATGTTAAATGAAAATAGAGCAGTAATTTCTAATCAAAGATGACAAGGAACAAGCTTTTAAAAAGTCTCTTGCATTTATGGGTTTTGTTATTACGTCCTCCAAGCTATAAATGATGAAAAAGAGGAATAATTTCAGTGAGTATGTACTTTTCAGATTTACATATTTTAAAATTCTTGAAGATTAATAATCTGTTCTGCTGCAAAAAATACCCTTAAAATATAAGAAGAGATAGAGCTAAGAAAATATGCAGACCAACAACAAAAAAAACCATAATTGTACAACATTCTGAAGGTCATACCATTGCTTCCAAAAAAAAAAAAAATTTAAAAAGTGTAGGAGCTCATTTTGGACCGGAATTTGTAGATTAAATGATAAATGATAAACTAGATTAGCAAGAAAATGATCCACATTAGTCAGCCCGGGATTGGACGCTACACCAAAACATCTCAAAATATGCTTTGTTCTTGTGGTGATGATGAGTAAAAATCTGGTTTCCTCAGCTCTCCTAGTGATTTCATGCAACCTGGTTTTCCATCTGCAGTTTCATCTAGATGAAACAGAAAATCCAAATAATCATTTTCCCGTTTCATCAAATTAGCCTGCAGTCTGCATCACAAGCACATCTTGTTTGTGACACCCCCTCTAGCTCTACACTGCTGTCAGGCTTCAGTGTACAGGGAGAAGAAATTGAGCCAAATTTGCTTTTAGCTCCACCATAACAGTGGATCAAATCTTTACCTTATTTTATGTGAACAACTGTTAAGGCGATGGTTTACTCAGCTGAGTAAAACCCTTTAAAGAAGTCATACTACAAGATGATTTCCCTCCCGTGGGGCTGTGATGAAAAGCTGTGCCTTATCTGGCTCTTCTTACTCCCATTACATTAGTTTTGGCATTTAAGTCTTCCTTATTTTACTGAAATGTCTGTTGTTGCTGAAATGGCTCTCCTGTTGGGAGATTTAGTACACTCCATATTCAAAAAAACAACGCTGCTGCCCACAGCACTGCTTCTGAAGGAACAGCTTTGACATCTGCTGTAATGCCTGTGTTTTTCAGAAGAGTGAAAAAAATTTGAAAAGAAGAATAAAAAAGAGAGGTATTTACTAAACAATAGATAAGGCTGTCAAATGTAAACATGCCTGGGAGGAAGTGTGGATAATTTCTGTGTATACTGATATTCAAATAATCTAATTAGAGGAAGGTCATATACTGGAAAACAAAACATTTTCATGCAGGAACTAAAAGGATAGGGTTTGAAAGGACATTCTCATCAGAGTATTCAGGGTGGCCTTCCTCTGTTTTTTAAAAGTTTTTTAATCCTACATGGCTTTTGGGTTTTATTTATATTGCAATACTGTCCATGAATCCACACAAAATTGTTGTCCAAATATTTTGGGCCTGTTCAAACAGGCATATTGACCCTGATCAGAAACTCACTGCATTTTGCAACAGATTTTACCAATAATTTCAGTTTGGGGTGCTGGTTGTCACTAGCAAAATTATTGTATTAGATTAACCAAAGGCTCTTTGGCGAAAGTGCCAGACCAAACAGAAAAGTTGAAGTTCTGGTGAGCCAGAGGTGAGGAGAGGGCGTGAGCAGGGACGTGCCAGGCAGAAAATGTCTCTCATAACAGCTCCAAAGTTTGGCTCTGCACAGTTAACTGTGACAGTTGTCTCTGAGCACACAGGAGCTCGGACACTCGGCCGCCTGTGTCCGAAACTGGCGTAGGGCTTGTTTTGTGCAGCTGTTGGAGCCTTTTCCAGAGGAACACGCATGCCCAGTCCCATGCATCTGTGTGTAATCTCTTTCCTTCCTTCCTCTTAGCATTGTAAAATACAAAGCATGGATTCAAACACTGATCCAACTGGTTGATGGGCAAGTCTTCTGGGCACTTTTGTGCCTCAGTGTGGGACTGTTGCCGAGTAGCTCAGATTTCCCTGTCACATGGGAGGCTCCCTCTTGGTTGTGCTGTGTCAAAAGTTAAAGAAAAGCTTGGCAGATGATGGTGGTGGTTGAATCTGTGTCACATGTCAGTGTCACGAACTGATTACACAAACACAGCTGCCTTTAGTTAATGATCAGCTAAATCTAGTGGGTGATTAGTCTGACATTAAACACTCCCTAGATAGGATACAAAACTTCTTTCATACCCTGGCTTTCCCTCTCATCTCCAACATCAACGTGCCAGCCAGGAAGGAGATTACACAATCATGCACTCACTTGCTCTGCTTTTCTTCCCTCTCCTTCACCTCATCCCCCAAATCCTTCATAAATCATGATTTCTCCCTCACATAATAGAACAGGTTGCACATGAGATGTGACGAGTGCCCTCTCCACCCACCTTTGGCATTCAGATTGTCCTTTGCTCGATGGTTTCTGGAAAGGCAGAGATGTGGCCTCAAGCCTTCTTGACTATTTTCCACACAGAGGTGTGAACACGGGATCCAATCTCACGCCGGCACATGTTCTAACCATTGAGCCATTGTATTAGAAATATATGCTTTTTGAATTAAGTAGTCTCAAATGTTTGGTCTGGATGCCACTTGATCCTGCTGGTGATCCATTGCCAGAGCACACATTAAAGGTCAGGCCTACGAGAGCATAAAGCAAAGGGATTACACATACTCAGAATCAAATCAAATTTAGATGTGAGGCAGGGAACTAAACTGCTCAGGCTAAGGCAGAAGATGTACCTTTAGGTATCTAAGGAAATATCAAAACTTGAGTATCTTTTGATTTTGTATATGATTTTTAGTCTATCTGCTAAGAATAGGTTATTAACTAGGTTATAAGTTCTTTCCTCTGTGTATCTGTAGCCTAAAATTTACACAAATCTCTAAAAATGCCTGTTCTCCTCAAGCAAGTGTGTATGAATTATGATAATCACCCTTCTTCAGAGATGCTTCCACAAATTACAGTTCAGGCTGTTTTATATCAGGGTCTGAAAAAATGATCTCCTAGCAGGCTGTGTAAGTGAGCAGTGCTCTCAGAAGTATAGATTGCTTACAGTCAAATTATTATGCAAATGACAATCTTAAAACATAAAATCCTGGATGAATGGAACAGTGACTCATCAGTCCTACCAGCAGCTCTCTCGGTTTTCATCCCAAAACAACACACAGAGGAGCTTACCTGAAAAGAAATTGACACTGAGATGAACCCTATAGGGAGACTTCTGACCTAGCCTGCAATGCACAACACTGGAGAGCGGCAATCCTTCACTCATGCTGTCGTTTAACTGAGTGGATGCCCTGCTAAGATACCTTTCAGCCACCAGTTAAGGGGGTATTTTAGGTAATATCTTGCATAATATACATATTAAGCTCATAAATCATAATGTCAAACTGGACTACTGTGAACATCTCTTTTGACATCCATAGGATTTGCATGAGTTATTTTTTACAGCAGAAAATATCTTTTAGAAAATCTTTCCAGAGATGGATCATTTCTGAATCGTTTCAGTGATCGCTTATCATTGGTATTAGACAACCATCTTGAATCTGAATTTCTCAAGCTTTAACTTTTATACATTATGTCTTGCTAGTTTGAAGGAAGGATTATCAATTTTCTGTTCATGCAAGAAATAAGCATTGCAAAACTTCATTTTATGCAAATGTTTTCATGCATTGCTTCCCAGAAAGGAATCTATAGATCTGAGCTAGATACACAAACTCTTCACACAGCGGGAAGAGGAGGAAAGGCTGTCTCAGAGTGAGGTCCAGGCTTCTTCACCAGAAGGTTTGTCATGCATTGGAACAGGCTACCCAGGGAGGTGGTGGAGTCAGCATCCCTGGAGGTATTTAAAAGATTTATAGATGTACACTGAGGGACCTGGTTTAGTGATGGACTTGGCAGTGCTAGGTTAACAGTTGGACTCAATGATCTTTAAGGTCCTTTCCAATCTGAACGTTTCCATGATTCCGTGATTTGAAAATGTGGCCAGCAGCAGACGGGCCTCATCTGCTTTGTAGCAGCCCAGGGCTGCGTTTCTGAAGCAGTGTGCTTCAGGAAGTTTAATGGTAAGCCCTGAAGCCTTACATAAGCTTTATTGCCTCTGCGCAGTGTTGTAAAAAAATTCTCCATACTAGTAAACGATCGAGCTGTCTGAACAAAAAAAAAACACAGAAAAAACCCCAACGGGTAATTCAGAATTTATTCTGAAATGAGAGGGGAAACCCAAGCTCTCTGCCATTTTCAGTGGGGTGATTTTGAGTCCTGCATTTTACCCCTGCCAGCAGTGCCCTCACCACCAGACTGTAGGCTACAAGGAAACAAAAGCAGCCCTCGTCATCCTTTCTGAGAAAGTTGTGGTGTTCTGTGAGACAGAATTCAAGATCTACATCCCAGTGATGGCATAGTCTCATGAACGAAGGCCCTTCGCTAAAAGGAAAGAGACTAGGCTCCTGCCCTAACTCTTGATAAACACAGTAACTAGGAGGTATTATCTGACTCTCATGAACTACTAACCACCCATACCTACAGCAACAAGCAAGGCAAACTCTTTCTCAAAAATGTGGCCTTGCACACAGCACCACCGCTGGTTTTGGAAAATCACCTCCTTGTTTGTCAGGCACACACTAAGCACACTTAGGATACCAACACTCTTGAGGGACCACGTAAAGGCTCTGAAGTGAGTTTGGCCTTGCCAAGAGAGCAACAGGCACGTACAGAGGAACTGATGAAGTTCTTACAGTATGAAGGTATGCATTTGTGCATTTATGGCTATTCTGAGACCTAAAGAGGTGGACAGGGGTTTTGAAGACGATGGTATAGGTAAGGCTGACTTAGTAGCTTTGCCAAAGCTTCCCTGGAAAAAGGGATGTGCTCCAAATTGAGACATCTGTGCAAATTAGCAACGGGACAAGGCATTACTTGTTTCTACTTCAGGATAAACAAGAGTGAACCCTACACCTTTGTCAGGCAGCTCTTTGGCTAACCACACTGACTCCCCTAGGATCCTGCGCCGAGACTGTAAACCTCAGTAGACCCTTTCAGTAGAAACACACATATTTTACAGCATCTTCTCTACAGGACCAATGAATTACAGTATGTACTGGCTTAAACAGGCACAGATTCTTCCACAGAAAGATCAGATCCTCCAGAGTAAAATAGTAACAGAGTAAAACATAAAACATAAACAATGATAACAGTTGTTTTTTAATATACTTTAACACCTATGGACAAAAATGCCCTATAGGAACAAGGCAATGCTTTATTTGCATTGTTAACACGGGTATTTTCCATCTATTCTGGCAACATTTAACATAGAAATTGTAATCTGTTAAAAGCATAAACGACTGCAGTGTTGCAGATGCAGCAGCTTCTGGGAGATGCAGCATAAGTGAACTTGAATGTGCTGGAGAAGAAAAGACAGCAGATTTCCCACAGTCTTTTTGCTCCCAAAGTCAGATGAAGCGTACTAATAACATACCACGTTTACACAAAGGGCAAGGGTATTACCTGCGAACTTTAATACGACTAGGCAAGAGATCTCTGGGCTGTGCCCAGATCGTAAGGGCAAGAGAGTGCAAGCTCGTTCTGTTTCCTTACTCTGGCAACGTTTGCACACAGTATTTTACTGTTACCTCCCCATGTTTCTGCCCATTTACAGAATCTGTACTGAGACAGCACTACACAAGGGAGAAAGAACACTGAATTTTGTGCTTCACTGCCAGCACAGCTAAAGGACCACAAACTACTCTCGTGCATTTTTGACTACCAAAACTGATTTGTCTTACAAAAAAACCCAAAAAACACCCCGGGGCAGAGGAGGGGAACGGTTCAGCCCCCGAGCGGTAGCACCTGACTTCTCTTGGGAGCCCAGGCCTGACACGCCCGGGGTCCCTGAAAGAGGTGGCAAGACCACACACTG
>NW_009701814.1:0-212 GCF_000703405.1 Apaloderma vittatum
TCTTGCCACCCTCTTACTGAAGAATTTCTTCAGTAGGTCCAATCTAAATCTATTCTCCTTCAACTTAAAACCATTTCCCCTTGTCCTGTCACTGGACACTCTTGTCAAAAGTACCTCTCAGGCCTTCCTGTAGGTTCCCTTCAGGTATTGGAAGGCAGCTGTTAGGTCCCCCCCGAGTCTTCTCTTTTCCAGACTGAAAAACACCCAGTCCC
>NW_009701814.1:913-1830 GCF_000703405.1 Apaloderma vittatum
CCGCAACACTATGGACATCCTGTGTCCCTGAGCACCTCATCAGGATGTTTTTTGAGTCCCTCCAGGGCTGTTGATGTCACCACTGCCTTGGGCAGCCTGTTCTGATGCCTCACCACTCTTCCAGTAAAAGAAATACTTCCTAATAGCTAATGTAAACTTCTGGTGCAACCTGAGCCTGATTTTTACGGGGATGTGATCTAACTAGAGGCAGCAACAATAAGCCCTTGGCAGTTCCGAGGAAGTCATGGGGAAAATAGGTCCCACCTTCAGACCCACGACCACAGCTGGATCTCCCCTGGAACTGGGGAGAATTGGCTGCATTTTCCCTGGATGCTCCGTCAACGAAATGCTGACTTGTGAGGGTGCTGCATGTGGCTGTTATAGGCTCAAGAGGCAGGCAAACCTGGAGGCTGCTGCTGCACATGGAGCTGTGCAGATCTAGTAGTCAAAAACTTCAATGCACTCTGAAGTCAAATATGCATTTTTTTACATGTATGCATTTCCTGATTTACCTCTTCTCTCTGAAAGGAACGGCTACTCTTGCCTTTGGGATTGCACCACATCCAGTATTTATCAGCATCACATTATGATCCCTGTTGAAGCCAGAGCCTAATGGAAATTTGCCAGTTAAAAGTCTTTTAACGAACAGCAGCAATGAACTATGTAACAGTTGCATTGTGAGATGGATACGTGTGCACGTTGCAATGCTTTGAGTGGGACTTATCTGTGAGAACGGGATGCAAGGCTACTATGAGATAAACAGGCACAAGGTGCCTCAAGACTGCAGCAAAGGAGTACAGGCTATAGTTCAGCAAGAGAACATGGTGATGAAGAGAAGGATGAAGTAAACGAGCACAAGATATCCCTGAAGCCCACCAAGGGACTGTAATTCGCATGCTGGAGTGGGCGGTAATCTA
>NW_009701815.1:0-21010 GCF_000703405.1 Apaloderma vittatum
AGAGAACTATTACAAAAACTGAAAACACACATATCCGTGGACCCCGACGGGGTGCATCCACGTGCACAGAGAAAGTTGGCTGTTGTTGTGGCTGAGCCGCTCTCCATCATCTCTGAAAGACCATGGGGAACAGGAGAGGTGCCTCAGGACTGGAAAAGAGCCAGTATCACTCCAGTCTTCAAAAAGGGCAAGAAGGAGGACCCTAGCAACTACAGGTCAGTCAGCTTCTCCTCCATCTCTGGGAAGATGATGGAGCAGCTCATTCTGAAGGCCATCTCTAATCAAATGGAAAAAAAGAAGGTTATCAGGAGTAACCAACATGGATTTACCAAGGGGAAATCTTCCCTGACTAATCTGATATCCTTCTACGAAGGTGTGACAAAATGAGTTGACGAAGGGAGAGCAGTGGATGTCATACACCTTGACTTCAGTAAAGATTTTGATACTGTCCCCCATAACATCCTCATAGGTAAGCTCAAGAAATGTGGGATAGATGATCGGACTGTGAGGTGGATTGCGAACTGGCTCAACAACAGGGTTCAGAGGGTTGTGATCAGTGGCACAGAATCAAGTTGGAGGCCTATGGCCAGTAGTGTTGCCCAGGGATCAGTGCTGGGTCCAATTTTGTTCAATATCTTCATCAAAGACCTGGATGAGGGGATAAAGTGCAACCTGAGCAAGTTTGCTGATGATACAAAACTGCGAGGGGTGGCTGACACACAGGAAGGCTGTGCTGCCATCCAGTGAGATCTGGACAGGCTGGAGACAGCTGGAGAGTTGGGCAAAGGGGGACCTCATGAAGCTCAATAAGGACAAGCATGGAGTCCTGCATCTGGAGGGGAATAACACCAGGTACCAGTACAGATTAGGGGATGTCCTGCTGGAAAGCAGCCCCATGGAGAAAGCCCTTGGAGTCCTAGTGGACAGGAAGGTGTACATGGGACAGCAATGTGCCCTTGTGGCCAAGAGGGCCAATAGGATCCTGGGGTGCATTAAGAAAAGTGTGTCCAGCACATCTAGGGAGGTTCTCCTTCCCCCCTACTCTGCCCTGGTGAGACCACATCTGGAATACTGTGTTTTGGGCTCCCCAATTCAAGAGAGATAGGGACCTACTGGAGAGAGTCCAACAGAGACCTATAAGGATGATTAAGGGACTTGAACATCTCTCCTATGAAGAGGGACTGAGAGAACTGGGGCTGTTTAGCCTTGAGAGGGGGACCTTATTAACATGTACAAGTATCTGAGGGGTGGGTGTCAAGAGGAAGGAGACAATCTCTTCTCAGTGGTGTCCAGTAATAGAACAAGGAATAATGGGTTTAAGTCAGAACATAGGAAGTCCCACCTCAACATGAAAACTGTAAGGGTGACAGAGCACTAGCACAGGCTGCCCAGAGAGGTTGTGCAGTTTCCTTCTGTGGAGACTTTCAAAACCCACCTGGACACACTTCCGTGTGGCTGCCCTACGGGCTCCTGCTCTGGGAGGGGGTGGTGTGGCTGCCCTAGGGGATCCTGCTCTGGCAGGGGGGTTGGACTAGATGACCTCTAGAGGTCCCTTCCAATCCCTGACGTTCTAGGATTCTACGATTCTATGATAATTTCCTTATTTCAGTTTGTGTCCATTGCCTCTTGTTCTTTCACTATGCAGTACTGAGGAAAGTATAGCTTTGCTTTCTTTATTCCCCCTGACAAAGTATTTATATGCATTGATAAAATTGCCTCCCAAGCCTTCTATTCTTGAGGCTCAGCCGTCTCAGCTCTCTCAGTCTCTTCTCATGTGTTTCAATCCCTTAATCATTTTAGTGGCTGTTTGCTGGATTCACTGCAGTACATCCAGGTCTCATGTAACCCTTGAAATGCACACAACACTCAAGATGTGATCTGAGCGTTGAGTACATGGAAAAGATCATGGAATCATCTAACAGTCACCTTCCTCAAACATGCCAGGAAGAAACCCATAAGGATCATCAAGTTGAACTCCCAGCTCCTTGTAGGGCTACCTAAAACTAAGTTGTATGACTAAGACCACCATCCAAACACTCCTTGAACCCTGACAGACTTGGTGCCATGACCACCTCCTTGAGGAGTTTGCTCCAGTGACTGACCATCCTCTCAGTGAAGAATCTTTTCCTAATGTCCAAACTGAACTTCCTCTGGTGCAGCTTCATTCAATTTCTTTGTGTCCTATCACTGGACACCCTAGAGAGGAGATCAGCACCCCTCACACTGTGAGGAAGTTGTAGATTGTGATGAAGTCACTCTTCAGCCTTCTCAAGCTGAGCAAGCCAAGTGATCTCAGCTGCTCCTCCCAAGTCTTGCCCTCGAGGACTTTCAACATCTTGGTCTCCATGCTCTGGACACACTCCAATGGTTTAATGCTCTTCTGACATTAAGGCACTCAAAACTGCACATAGTACTCAAGGTGGAACCACATCAATGTAGTGTAGTGTGAACAGTCACCTCCCTTGACTGGCTAGCTGTGCTGTGCTTGACGCGCCCCAGGACAGGGTTGTCCTGGCACTTATAGTTGGTGACTGCCCAACTCTCTATTCAGATCTCTCTGTAAGGCCCCTCTACCCTCAAGGAAGTCCACAACTCCTCCTAGTTTAGTATCATTGGCAAACCTACTTAATGCATATTTGACTGCTGCATCCAGAACATACATAAAAACGTTAAATAGCACTGGCCCTAAAATTAAGCCCTGGGGAACCGCACTGGTGACTGGCCAGCAGCCTGATGTAACCACCTGTACTATATAACCCTTCGAGACTGACTCATCATCCAGTTGTTCACCCAACAGATTATGGACTTGACCAGCTGTGTGCTGGAAAGTTTATCCAGAAGAATACTGTGAGAGCCAATAGCAAAAGCTTAGACACCACATCTACTTGCTTCCCTTGGATGGGTGATCTCTCTATAAAAGGAAATTTAGTTAAGCAGGACTTCCCCCACATGAACCTATGCTGGCTATGACCAATGTCTGCATTGTTCCTCATGTGTTTTTTGGTAACTCCGAGAGTAACATTCTCCACAATTTTACTGGGCACTAAACTGAGACTGAAAGACCTGTAATTACCAGAGTCTTTCTTCATACCCTTCTTGAAAATTGAGACAACTTTTGCCAGATTCCAGCCTATTGGGACCTCTCCAGGCTCCCAAGAACATTTAAAAACAATGGAGGTCCCACAATTAAATCAGCCAACTCTTTCAATACCCTTGCATGAGTTCCATCAGGCCCCGTAGATTCATGTGCTGGAGCAGCAAAAATCAAACAAGTTTGGGTTTGGCTGGGAATTTATCATCCCCTGGTCACCATCTTCCAACATGGCTTTCCAGTAGTCCAAGGTCCATCATCAATATTAAAGACAGAGGTGAAGAAGGTGTTAAATGTCTCTGCTTTGTCCACCTCTCTTTATGAGGTGACTGACTTTATCAAGTAATGGAGCAATCTTATCTCAGATTGTTCTTTACCTGTTCCTTTAGTTGTTTTCTCCTTCTTCCTTACCCAGAGGCTCTCAACTCTGTCATTACCAGCTGTAAGCATCACAGAATCCAATCTCTCCCTGACAACTGGTGCTTCCACCTCACCTCACCTCACCCGCCCTGCCTATCCCTTGTGCAGAGCCAGTAACCACCCATCACAAAACCCCAGCCACAGGGCTCTACACCATCCTCTACTGAGGAAAAGTCTGCCAGATTTTACCACTTCTCTCAGGGCCCTAGGAGTCTTGATGGCAGCTCTTTCTATTGAGGCGCTGAATGTCTCAGCCTTTTCCCTGTCCTTTTTCATGAGGTCCCCTGTACCATTCAGCAACAGGCCCATTGCTTCCTTAACTGTTTTGGGCTTTTTTTGTTGTTGTTGTTTTCTTATAGATATACCTCCAGAAGTCAATTTTGTTGCCCTTCAAATCCCTACCACATTCACCTCCAAGTTAGTTTTGGCTTTCCTAACCCTCTGTGTGCACGCACAAGACAGCACTGCTCTATTCCTCCTGTTACCTTTTCATGCTGTCACCTCTCACGTGTGCTTCCGTTTGATGTCCGAATTCAGTCAGGGCTCCTTGTTCATCCATGCAGGCATCTTACCACTTTTACTTGACTTTCCGAATGCTGGGATGGACCATTCTTGGACATAAAGTGTAGTAAATAATATTTTTTTAAAAATCAAGAAAATTATTTCTTTCCATATAACCTGCATTAGAAATCATTTTCTTAAACTGAGTAGCACAGCACTGGCACATGCTTAGTAAGAGCCATTGCATAAAGTGGCACTTTTTTCAGTCAGGCATTATCAGCTCAGAAATAAAGCATGAATTAATAGGTGTATTTGTGTAAATGAAGTTTACAAAGCAAGAGGAGTTAAGATCTACATTGCTTTTTTCCTATGCCCCTCAGAAAACAGTATCCGTTCTTGCCAATTGCAGCTCAGAACTTTCTATCTCTTGTGGCTTTAAAGGAAACCAAATTAGCTATCTAACTTACAGTGAGCTATTTTTTCTCTTTTAATACTGGAAGTACAGTCTTTATGCATGCTCATGTCCACCACACTCTTCCAGTTCCTCTCCCTCAGGGCTAAGCACTTCCACTTCTGGAATAATAACAACCACAACATTCCCAGGGGAACATCCATAGCAGTTCTTCATGTTGATTTTTTTCCTACTACATTTTACAGCCACACTTTTCATATTTCTCAAACTGAAAAGGATTATAATTTAATTTTTAAAGAAAAACATAGTTTTGGAAAGTTTCGCTGCAAGGGTGTGGAGTCAAATCTACAGCATATAAACAACTCCTCTCTCAGTCTGTGCCATGATACAGTTCTAATTTTACTCAGGACTCCACAGCTAGCTGAACCATAGACTAGTCTTAAAAACATACTGCTATTAAAATATCTTGTTTACTTTCCAAAGGGAAAGGTATCCTGGATCAAATCCAACATTAGTTATACACTGCCTTACCAATTCCTCCTGCAGTTTTGCTGAAGCGGTAAACTACGCATTTTTGTCCACAACCTGGCAATCTGTGATGAAGTGTTACATAGATTCCAACCCAGAAATAGCTGAGGTGAACTGATAGCTAAAAGCTGTTACTCACATTCCACTCAGGGCTTTTCCGTTTCAATTAATAATTTATGAATGTATTTACATGAATATAAAGAGAACTGTATTCTTTTTCCTAATGTAATTCTCACAAAGTGTTGAATACTGTTCAGTGAAGGATTTTATGCATCAAAGGAAAACTTTTAGAACGTCACCACCTTATCATCAGGCTTGATAGAAACCTGTTTTTTTACAGAGGCAGAGAAAGTTCGTGTTGTGCAGTTGGAAATTAGTCATATTTACCACCATAGCGGCTAAAGGCCAAGAAAAAGGGAGATCTATTGTAACAACTAGTGTATGCACACAACAGAAGACAGTTCCTGTCCAGAAATCAATCGCTTCACAGAGCAGAAAGATTGAGAGCAGTAACACCATTTTCTGGATTCATTAACATAAACCAGAATGGTTTTGCTCCTTTCATCACACCAGAGTAATCAGTTAAACACAATAAAATTGATATCTCATGCTTCTTGTGGAAGAGATGCAAGGACAAGATGTATGCAATGTTACTGCTGTGGGAATATTCCAGGAAGCATGTTGGCCCCACAAGAAGCCAGTTATGCTTACAGCAGACAGCAATATTTTGCTATCGTCACTCTCCACACAACAGTGCTTAGAAGAGGTGCTGTAGCTGTAACATTTCTGACAGTTCTGTATCGTTTATGTACCACTTGGGTAAGTCTGCCCTACTCACAAAGTGCCAAAAGAGATGAAAATTTGACTACAGGTCCCCTGACTCTTCACCCAATACCCTGTCACGTCAGGAATACATAAGGTTGCTGAACATTCATTAAGATCATCAGCATGAAAATTGAATTTAAAAATTTTAAGGGACAGATTTAAAGCAGTAATATTTTTGTTCTCTATCCTTCTTGTCTCCCTTCCCTAACCTCAGTATCCAGGTACACACATATAGTATTCCACTTACGCAACCATTTCTCGCCCTTTTTTCCCCACAAGTTCTCCACCTCTTTGTCTTATCCCATTGCTTTGGGTCATATTTCTTATTAAAAAAAAAAAATCAAAAATGTTTCAAAAATTCAATCTAGTGAAAGCAGACTGCTTCAGAGTTATGGATTTTGTTTGCAATAGTAATCTCTCTCTCCTTGCCAGCAAAAGGATGGCTACTTTACAAGTATCTTCAGTATCCAGATTCATCAGTACAAAAATGGATACCACAAAGCAGAACAGTATATTAAAAGAAGAAACTAGCTGTGTAGTGATTTGGTAAGATTAAGATTCTGTCATTCAATGTGAGTTACGTAGTAAACACGACATCATCACACAAGCAATCAGAAAAGTCACTAACATCAGTATAGATCACAGTACTTTGTGTTCATGGAACATGAAAAAAGAAAATTTTTCGTAAGTAAAAATGCCACTTCGGACCTCAGAATAAATAAAAGCCCAAATGAAAGGAACAACAGCACATACATCTGTTAGTTTCATAAAATGTACATTCTGTACAGTACTGTATAAGAATAAAAGAGAGTCATTAATACACAAATTCCCTGCATGGATTGCTATATATTTTATATAATGTGGGAAACAATGTACCTTTTGCACAGCTAGCATAGTAGTGAATCAAACACAATCCAGGTCTATAACAGCAGCACCTAGAGTTTCCAACTAGGGTAAGACATCGTACTTCTCATTGCACTAAAATAAAAGAAAATGCATCTTAGCCCTAACAGTTTAGGACTAAGAAGCTGCCATGAAATTATAAATACAAACAGATACCCAACTTGTGCAAGATCTACTGACAGGCAAAGATAACAGCACCAAGAAGAAGAAAGAGATGTTTGTGTCTTCAGTTATGCTGCCAGACACACAGTCATACTCTACTTCCAGTTCCACAGGATTAACAGGAGTTTGAGAAGGCTTGGTCATGCCAGCTACAGTGCTTTTTAAATACAATAGATCTGAAATATAGCCAGTGATCCAGAAAATTCATTAACAATTCCATGACAGATCGACACAGATCATTCTGTATCTGCCATAATTATACACTGTTTCTGTAAGAATTTGTTACTGGTCACAGCCAAAGAAGAAGTTTAGAAAACTTCCACTTAGACCTTGTAACGTCTCTTACTGCTCCTTTGGTTCTTTAACATAGGAAAACACTAGGGGCACAATTTTGTAGCAGTTTAGCATTTCAGTGCATTTCACTGTAACAGCCCCTTCTCCAGGCTCTTCATGTATTTAGGGTACTCAAGTTTGTTCTTTACCCAAATACTGTTTCTTTTGCTCGATCTTCTTTCGGGTCCTGCACTTGGGTCATAGCAACCCCAGGCAATGCTGCAGGATTGGGGAGGAATGGCTGGAAAGCTGTCTGGGGGTGTTGGTGGACAGTTGGCTGGACATGACCCAGCAGTGTGCCCAGGTGGCCAAGGCCAAGAGCGTCCTGTACTGGATTAGAAACAGTGTGGCCAGCAGGACCAGGGAAGTGACTGTCTCCCTGTATGTGGCACTGGTGAGGCTGCACCTCAAATCCTGTGTTCAGTTTTGGGCCCCTCATGACAAGAAAGATATTGAGGTGCTGGAGCATGTCAAAAGAAAGGGGGAAAAGTTGGCGAAAGGTCTTGAGAACAAGTCCTATGAGGAGTGGCTGAGGGAACCAGGCTTGTTTAGCCTGGAGAAAAGGAGGCTCGGGGGAGGCCTTATTGCTCTTTACAACTGTCTGAAAGGAGGTGGTAGTGAGGTGGGGGTTGGTCTCTTCTCCCATGTAACAAGCAATAGGATGAGAGGAAATGGCCTCAAGTCATGCCAGCGGAGGTCTGGATTGCATATTAGGAAAAATTTCTTCATCAAAAGAGTTGTCAAGCACTGGAACGGGCTTCCCAGGGAAGTCGTTGAGTCACCATCCCTGGAGATATTTAAAAGACACAGAGGGACACAGTATAGTAGTGGACCTGGCCTTGCCAGGTTATAAGTTGGACTCAAAGATCTCAAAGATTTTTTTTCAACCTGAAAGATTCTATGATTCCAAGTTTGAAAAATACTGTTTTAACTTTACAACTCTATCACCTAAGAAAACCTGATCTAAACAAGTGTTATCAAAAGCTTTTCTAATAAAGGATGGCATCTTCTGAAATCTTCATTGTTAACTTAACTGTATTATTTCCAGTAAAGTTAATCTAAACGTTGTCTTTGGTGACAGCAAGTACATCAGCACTGAGCACTTCTTAAAACCTAACTGGGCAAGAATCATAGCAGTATGAATGTAAGTGCATGTGCGCGAATACTACAAGAGGGCAACAGTTCTATAGAACTTGGAAAGGTGTATGGCATCCCTAATATCCCAATACAGAGCTCAGTAGTTACATACCAGTTAAAAACCACAGGAGCTTATGGTTATCATTTCCATCAAAATCAACGTTGAAAACCTACTACAACTTCTTTGTAATCTTCTAAGCATATAACTGAAGTTTACGGTAAAATGTACTTAAACATAACAGCTTTGGTGAACTTTATGGTTCCTTCATGAGTTTTCTCCAGATGGACTTTTTTTGTAGGTTTAGAATCAAAACTAGGAGTCCTCGAAACACAATGCAACATGTACTACAGAACACATACATACATACATACATACATATCCAAGCCCCCTGGGCTTTTGTTGTTGGTTTTGTTATTTTTATGTTCTACAATCTTTATAAAATTAGTTTCATTGTATTTATACTGTATTACAGGCATATTTCTACCACATGAATAAATATTTTAGTATGTTAAAAAACCAAAACCAGAACATGAATCTTGCCTGTGAAAACTTATCAATGCCCAATGTATGTCAGGCTCACTAAGCAATTTCAAATTTCTAACAGCCTCTACAGTTGAAAAACGCATTAGTAAAGTTTATGGATTTTTAAAAAGTTTGACAGTCTCTCCTAAATTTTTAATAGCTTCCCTTCTCCATAAACATATGCTAGCCTTTCTTTCACCTTCCTCCTTTCACACTTCATGTTTTTACATTGTTGTCTTTACAAAAGAAACAAAAGTATCAAAAAAGACACAAACAATATTCAGTTTGGCTCCTTTCAAATTTAACAAAATTCTATTAAGTACTCAGGATAGATTTGGTTGGCATCGAAGATTACGAAGATCTTCGGGTTCCAGGTGTTATCCACGCAGCTGTCATACAAGTTCACAAAACTTCCATCTTTTGAAGGAGGCCTCATGTATTTTGAATCACCGTTAATATAGTCACCAGTCAATACCCGAGCAAGAAACATAACTTTATCTGGTCTATGCAGATGAGGCTGCAGATTCACACCATGGATTTGAAAAGTGTCTCCATGCTTCATGTCCTCTTTGCAGAAACGACTGGAATATGCTGCATCTCTTGCAAAATAGGTCCCTTTCAAACAAGAAAAAAAAAATCTGATGACATTCTTATCATGACAGCTTAATGGCTACAGCATGTATACAGGTGTCAGGATGACGAAAGATGCCTGGTTTTTTATGCTCATTAGGACACCAATTTTACTCTTTTTTCCCTCTAAATCATTAGGTTATGGCAACACAATCAAATATTTCTAGTGGGAATATTTTAGCAGGGACACTGTCTTGAGATCAACACTGCTTTGCTGGATGTCCCTTCCTCAAGCTCCCTGGTCCTACCAACTAGTTGTGACAATTACAGTCCTTTCTTTCTTAATTACACTTAAACTTTCTTAATTACACTTGATTGAAAAGCAGAGCTGTATTAAGCAGCTCTTGGATAAACATAGGGAGCACATCACAACAAACATACTACAGGGAACACCTAACTATGTTGAACTGTTGAGATTGCCAAACCGTTTTATATGGCAAAAATACTTACCTTTTCCGTATACTGCAGCATGCATCCCATTTATTCTCCAGTCAAAGTTATGAATACATATCGCTTCTACAAATTCGTTACTGGTGCCATGAAATAACATCTGCTCATTAATAGTTGGGACACCTCTTTTCTTCTTTAGCTGAGCTTTCTTCCTACAGAGATCACACAATACAGTATTAAGAACATCTGTACAACCAAATTAAGTTACTACACAGAACATACGTCAGAGGGGATAGACTTGAAACAGTCCATACATTCTCCTTTCACAAGATGACTCAGAATTCTTACAGTACATGTTTAGAAATCACACATTCTCAGAAGTAATCCAAGATTAGGAAAAATGGTCTTTTGTACCAGTTTTACCAACATTGTTCATTCATTTCAGTGTGGTCATTTTCTGCAGATATATTTTAAAAAGAAAGGCATTTTCCCTCAACTTTGTTCCCTTCACCTACTTAATAGCAAAGTTGGAGGGATAAGAGAGTTAGTGGATTATGAAGTATAATTACCCAGGTAAACCAGCAAAAATATTAAAAATAAAATTGCCTATAGTTTTAGGTAAAATTACTTCAATATGATAATTTCATAATATTTTTCTGAATTTATGGTTCACTTGCTTCCTAAAACAGGTAAGACGTGCATTCGCAGGGTTACATCAGTCTACAATTTTGAAAAACAGTTATACAACAGGTGAACCTTTATTACAGTCTCAAGGGCAGAATACCACAGCACACCTTCAATTAAAGAACACAGTTTCCATCAATCTTTTTAAGTGACTTTCTGTCAGCTGGGTTTTCCTAAGATCCATGAAGAACTGAACTCCGGTGCTGCGTCTATACTACTGAGCTGCTGTTCATAGTTATGATCCCTTGACTGTCCAAACAAAAAGAAGTCAGAGTGCATCACAGCTTTGTTCTTGCCTACGTAAGTACATTTTCTTCCTATAAAAGCCACAGTGCATAGGGCACTGTGCTACATGTGCTACATGTTTATAAGATACATACTTAGGTTGATCAAATTCACAATCCACTTATAACTGGAGTGTATACTTGGAATTGGGGAAGCATTCTCGGAGCCTACAGTTTAGATGTAGTCTGAGGTAGTCCTATCAAACAGGTCCAGGAAAGAGACAGGCAGTAAAGATTCTTTATCATACTACCAGCATTACATTGCAATGATGCATTATTTATAAATAAGCACATTTCAAAGAATTGAAAGTCTTGCACCATTTATCTTGAAAGATACATTTATTCTGGTTTATTGTTCAGCTTTTTTTTTCCTCTTCCATTTAGCGCAAACTAAAATATCTATGTCTTGGCAATTTAATTTTTTTTTGTGTGTCTTTTTTGCCCTACAGCTGCTTTCCAGATCAGAATGTCAGTAGAATCTCAAGGGCACCTAGGAGGTTTCACTAATAATCTCCAATTGTAACATTTTGTGTCAGGGGCAGAGAGGTTCCAGGCACTTAAGTTCCGTTGCATTCATTCAAAAAAATTCAGGAGCCAAGACTCCCCACATCTTGAGAGAGCTACTTGTGTCAGGCAACATCTCCGAGCCAAGGGCTGGTAATGCTGAACACTTGAAATTTTTCAATCAGCAGCTCTCTGCAGATCACAGAATCATAAAATGGCCTAGGCTGGAAAGGACCTTAGAGATCATCTAGTCCAACCTCCCTGTCATGGGCAGGGATGCCTCTCAACTAGATCAGGCTACTCAAGGCTCCGTCCAACTTGGCCTTGAACACCTCCAGGGAGGGGGCAGCCACAACATGTCTGGGCAATTTATTCCAAAGTCTTGCCGCCCTTATACTGAAGAATTTCATCCTAAGATCCAATCTAAATCTATTCTCCTTCAACTTAAACCCATTTCCCCTTGTCCTATCAGTGGACACTCTTGTAAGTCCCTCCCCAGCCTTTCTGTAGGTTCCCTTTACGTAATGGAAGGCAGCTATTAGGTCCCCCCGAAGTCTTCTCTTTTCCAGACTGAACAATCCCAGCTCCCGCAGCCTGTCCTCGTAGCAGAGGTGCTCCAGCCCCTGGATCATCCTTGTGGCCCTCCTCTGAACATGCTCCAACAGATCTATGTCTCTCTTATGGTGGAGACATCAGAACTGGACGCAGTATTCGAGGTGAGGTCTCACAACAGCAAAGGGGGAGAATCACCTCTCTTGACCTGCTGGCTACGATTCTCTTGATACACCCCATATAAAGGTAGCTTACAGTAATTTCCCTCGAAATCAGGGAATAGAATAAATTTATAGAAAAGGTGAACAATCGATTGTCCAAAAACATACAGTAACAGTCCTTCACTATCTCAACCTGTTGATTTCACAAAACCAATCTAAAATAGTAATTAATACAGGAACTATTATAACAGGCAAATGCATTTTGACCACCACGATGATGCAAATAATCACTCAAGCAATGCTCAAATTTAATCACTGATCTTATCAATGAAACATTTTCTCAAACCCACAAAAGTTTAAGTAGCAATTGTTCCTAATAATTAGTAGAATATACTGAGCACACTCAGTGTGTGGTTCTGCGGAACCGAGAATTGCCACAGCAGGACTTTCTGTTGATTTGGAACAGAAATAGAGAATCATAGAAACAAAGAATGTTCGGGGTTGGAACGGACCTCTACAGATCTTCTAATCCAGCCCCCCTTCCAGAGCAGGTTTCCCTAGGGCAGCCACACAGGAACCCATCGTCCAACTATTCTAAAAACCATTGTCTTAGCACTTTCCACCAACAGTGATGAGCTAATGCATTAAATCAAAATGAAACTGATCCACCACTCGGAAGGTTCTCATACAGCCAGCTCACTCAATAAAGGAGAAACCCAAAGTTAAATACCCATTAGCATGCTCTTTGCATATATGCAAGCACACATGCTGTTCCTAAGGATGGTCAGCAATCTCACTGACCAAACATGATTTTCTACTTATTGTGCTCTTCTACAACTCTGAAGTGAGATGTATAGACCAAAATAAGCTAGGCTAAGATTCACCTTCTGTTACTTTCACTTTCCCACATGGGATACCAAAAGAACTTTTAGTGGATTTGAAATGCTACAACATCTACTTCTTTGTTATATGCTACCAGACAATAAATTTCTTCACCAGCGTGTGTAAATCCAGCTACTCCAAGGCTGTATTTCACCCTCAGTAGAAAACTACATAAGTCTCAATTGCATACACTTATTCTAGCAATTTTCATTGTTATTTCTATTTTTTTGATACAGGAAAAAGTTTTAAAATTGAAATGACTTTTCTCCATATACTTTTATATCCTACAGGTACTATAGAGTACCTGGTTTGTACTTAGTTATATAGCAATACTCCTGATGTAGGAAATTCTAACACCGATGCTCAGTTCCATACCTTGAGAATATTTTAGCACAGCATCCAGACACTGAGAGTTCTTAAGCCATGAATTCTACTTACTGACTGGTCAGGAAAACTAGTATACTCTCCAACTGGCATCAGTTCCTAAGCTGTTTCCCTGTCCCCTTCTGCCATCTACACTGGAGACTGAAAAGACATTTACTTTGAAGTCTGCTTGCTATTCTTATTTTCAAAAATTAAGATTGGTATTATGACAGTATAAATACACCACACCTCTACAGAAACTTATTTGTAGAAAAATGTTGAAACACAAGACCAAGCAAATAAGCCTTAATAATTCAGCAGGTAAACATAACCTAAGGAAGGCTAACTCTCTTAAGCAAGTACTTAATTTCCTTATTCATATTCAGGATATAACTTTAAATTAACAACAAATTACATATCTTTCAAAAAAAATCATATAACTTATACAAATTTTTACTATACATCTGCTTAGTTATTTCCTCACTATTTAACTTATTTCAGTTGGTTTTAATAGTGTAATACACCTTTAAAACTGATTCCAATATGCACTCCTTCTTAGATGCTACACGAATAACTGTTGTCAAATACAACTGCTTAAGAGTGATGCTATGGAATAAGTGGAAACAGAACTTGGCACTTCCTACTTCTTCCAGCTCAGCAGAGTATGAAGAAGGGAAGGCAGAGAACTTAAAAAAGCTTTTGTACCACACTAAACTTTAAGAAATTACATAAAGGTGTGCTAATTGGACATTTAATTCTGTCCTAGGTTTCATAAAGTTGAGAAATTAAACAAGCTACAAATATTCGTTTGCTTTGTTCACTGAAAATTAAAATAACACAAGTCTGTCAAGGAATTATTTTACAAAAGGCTTTTTCTTTTTTCTTAACCACAGGGACATTCTGAACACCTTTAATACATCAGTCTTATTTGTGCTACATCTAATGCATTTCTACAAACATTACATATTTCTGCAAGTGCTACAGTCTTGAAAATGGAATTCTGAATACAGAAGAACGACAAATAAGAAAATTTTTAAAAGATAAAAAGTAACACATATGCATGCCTTCAAGTTTTGCTCCATTAACAATCCTTAGACTATTGGTTTTAGAAATAATCTCACCTGCAAAAAAACTCCCACAAGTCTAGATTTTGTATTCTCTTAATTCTTTTAATTCGGTGGCTATCCATTGTTTTTCCAAAGAGACTAGAAACTTCATTATATTCATTTGTTTTCTTTTGCAATGGAATAAGCTGGAAAAAAAGAGGTTAGTACGATTTCAATTCAATGCATTATTTCATTATCACACATTTCTGACTAACTTGCATACCAATTCTTACCTGATATGGCTCCTCAGTATTTACATTCTCCCAGTGTGAAGGCATAGGGATAGCCTCATTTTCACAGATGAAACTTCAAACAAAAAAAGGCAAAAACACATCGCATCAAAGACATGAAGCATTTTCCTCCTGTCAAACTCCTGTTCCAAATAATATGGTATGCAAAAAAAACAACTTACACAAAACTACTGAGGGTTTTCATTCAAACTAAGGCTGTTTTCAGCAAGTAAGGTCAAAGGCAAGAGGTCTTATTTTGTATTCAAATTCTGGCTTAGCTTATTATAAACAAACCATGGTAATGAATAGTTTTAATATACCATCTATCAAATAAACCATAGGAAGATAAATCAGAAGAGATGGACAGAAAAGTCCATGGCATTTGGAGAGCAACATTAATTTTGAAACATGACAGTGTAGGTATAGCCCAAACATTCCAAACTATCGGAATCACAATGAGCCTAAGCCCTGGGAAACTGAGCCCTCATTTGAAGTATGTGAAAGCATCATGTTAAGAAAGATATGCTTGAAAATCATAGTTGAATTTGTTTTTCAAAAACCAAAACCCTCAAAAAAAGAGTGTTTTAAGCATATATACCACATACACGGAAGCTTTTAAGCCTTCAAACCAGGACTAAAAGAAGCAATCTCCGGGAAGTAAAGAATGGTGTCATCAGATGGAAAGAGGGTACTGAATGCAATTATTCAAGAAACAAAGAAGCCAAAAGTGAATCACCACATTATTGCATGCACTCTTCAGCATATATCCATTGAAAAAACAGTTGACAGCATAAAAAAAAAAAATAGGCCTTCTGGAACAATTGCTACTACATTTCTTATTACAAATGCCAAATTTCTTTTTGAAAGAATAACCAGACTACAATTCAAAACTAAAATTAGCTCTAAGAAACTATTTTGGGGGAAAAAAACCTACATATTCCACATGGTCAATTTTAACTGTGGTAGTATCACTGCATAGACCAGTTTGTTATTTACATCAGCACAGCTTTACATCTAATGACTGATCAAGCAGTAAGAAACTTGCAATCCAAAGCAATTAGACCCACAAAACAATCAGGTTGTTATGCTGCAATTTCCTGTAGTAATTTTAGAGTAAAGGATTAAGACACATAGGCAAGAAAATATAACTCAATCTTTTTTGCTGCTACAATAAAACATTTCTACGTAATCTATGAAGACACTATTATAATGGAATAAACTATTCCGTTTTTTGCTGCTGCTTCTCCACAGCAATTCTGATTCAACAAATATTTACAGCAAGGGACTCCAATGGCTAAAGACAGGCACAGCTTTAAGAACCTTACCAAAAATATCAGTATTCAGTCTGTCTTTCCTCTCCCACTGCAAGTTCCTTACTTTGTCAGAGAAAGGATAAAAATAAAACCAAAAATTCTTTTTTCACTGTTCTCTGAAATGTCTTCCATCTTCCCTTGACTAGCTGTCCCACCTTGGTTCACCTCTCAAATTGTTTAATGCAAAAAGTAAACAATAAATACAAAACATATTTTTGTTTCATTTTACTTAGAAAGATTAGAAATAAAATAAAAATAAGGAGCCTTCCTTTTACTTCCTTACCTGAAAGCACTGATAGAAAAGGGAGCTCGCTTTATTGGACGTTGCTTAAGTGTAGTTAGGTTGGTTTGTTTCATCACTGAGCATAAAACAATAGTTAGTATAAGAGTGTCTGGAATTCATCTACAGTATATGAAACATTTCAGCGTCATTACACCCAAAGCTGTATGACAGGAATTCCTACTTCAACAATTAACCAATCAGCATTTTTGAGAAACGTTTTAAAATACTGGTCTCAGAATTATAACCATTTATATGAGTTGATAAAATGCACGGATATTACACAAACAAAATGTTTATCATTAAAACGTCCATCTAATATTCGGCCTCACTAAATCACTGGCAAAACTTCCACTGACTTTAATAAAATTAGGATGACAAAACAAATTACTACTATCTTTAATGAAAGACATCATGACCTACAAACAGTAACATAAACATCATTCTTGAGCATCCGCGTTCAGAGTTTTTATTCTGGATGTAAAAAAAAAGGGGCTTTTAAACAGAGATTTCAGCACAAGTAAAAATAAAACTCCTAGTATTATTATACACTACTTTACTCCCAATCTATTGCTGTTTCACCCAGTCCTCACTTTCTGTATTTGAAATACTATTCATTTCTTTGACTTGGAAGAGCCTTGTATTTAAGCATATACCTGTACCATAATCTAATCAGAAAATAAAAAATTATGGATGGAAAAGCTAAAACAAAGAAAAAACAGGGAAGTCGTCAGAACACATCTTTGAACAAAGGTCACTTTAATTTATAATTAGCTACATGTGTTAGAATCCTGTAATACTCTGCATATCATAAGTGAGATCATCTCTACAATCTTCTAGAAGATCCTTTTGCCTATCTCCATATTATTTTGACAAAAAAATTGGCTTCAACTACTTGCTGAATTATTAAATCACTTTGACGTTGGTATTTTGCAGAAAGCTTCTTCATACTAATGTTTCTTAGACTCTGAATGGAAAAGGTTTTTCAAGCTTATAAGCAGTTGCAAGTTAAAGAAAAAAGGTTCAAAATTCCCATAGATGTATGCTATATACCACCTACTGCTGAGGTAAGGAGCAGTAACATGATGGAGTGCTACTAAACAAGACATGCTACTTTACCCCAGAAAATGTAACAGGGCAGTTGCTTCTAGAAACTTTTATGTACTTTCCAGTAAAGATGACATTTCCAATCACAAATTTTTGCACTAGATATGAGGAAAATAATTTGCTGAATGAACAAATTAACTGGCTTATCTCGCACCTTCTACTATTTAAATTTACTCTGTGAGAAGATACGTACCTGAAAAGTCTAGCATGTAGTTAAATTTTGCAGTAGTGAAAGAAACAGAACCATGTGGGTTTGTTTGGAAGCTCCTTTCAATATCTTCACTGCTAACAGAGCAATGACTGTTTGAATTGGTCTTCAAAATAAATGAAAAAGCACATTTAGACAAATTCAGCAATAGGTAGTTTGATGTATGGAAACCATCACATCTAACGTAACTTTACAGGTATTTACCTGAAACATATGCCATTTACCACATTCATCCAAATAAAACCAGCCCCACTGGGTATCAGAGGTATCCATCTCTTCAACTGAACTTTCCATCTTTGGAAAAAAATCTTCTGGTGTTCTTTGAGCCATTTCCTGAAACATTCACACACATAACGCAAGAAGAGTTTTGATACTACTTGCAAAAATGCATTTTTTGTGAAATACACAAAAAAGAAAAATAAAGTGAACTTGCGACACTTAAAATCAATGCTGGCAGGCAGAGGGCATATTTGTTTTCTTTTTTTTCAGAGGCAAAATTCTCAATTTGCTACTTACCCTGTATTATCCTTTAAGTTAGTGTGCCAGTAAAGGCAAGAGCTATAGGCTTTATAAGATTAAAGTGAGGTGTTAAATTTCATACTGATGGTCATATGAGCAATGCCATTCATATACACAACAGGCTCTGAATTACATACCACTCAGGACTGAGGTGTTGGAGTTACTTCTGGTAGCTTAGTGAAAACATCTACTACATACTCACCAGCAGTGAACAAATCAGACTGGATATCAGAAGTCGTTACAAATAAAAAGAAAACTGTGACAAAGAATATAATTATTTAACCGTGCAAGTCCATAGTGCATTATTCCTCAACAGTGCATGAAAGTTTGTTTCACCTCCAGTGCACCCACTTAGAAATGATACAGTAAAATTACTGGTACTCGGTACTTATAATTACAGACAAGCTTCACGCCAAAAGCCAGAGTGGCTTCCACACAAGCAATGTCTACCGTAGTTGGGGTTCTGCAGGATGGAAGGAAAAGTACTGAGGAAAGGACATAGCAGAGATTTACAAAATCATGACAAACCCAAGTAGGGAATAACAAATCACATTTTCTTCCATCATAAGAAGATATTCATCAAAGTTTGCACATATCAAGTTTAAAACAAGTGAGAGAGGAATTTCTTTATAAAACAGATGACAATCTATGGAATTCCTTTTCATGGTATGCTGTGGATGCTGCAAATTTATGGAAGTTCAGCTAAGTAAAGTTCAAGCCTACCAATCCTATCTTTTGAAAAACAGTCCCTGTCAGATTTCAGCTCCTTCTTCATTCATCAATAAAATTCTAAAAGCTTTGAAAGCACTTGACTCTACTTGCATCTCTCTCCTAACATGTCAACTCCCTCTCTGCCACTCCCCAAAGAAAAAATTCTTTCAGAGAAAGAAACTTGCCCTACTCCCAGAAAAGGTCAGCAATTCAGGCATTCTAACTGTTTAACCAAAACTGAAACTCCTCCCAACAATTTCCTCAATTTAACTTGTGCGTCCAAGAAACAGAACAACACCCTTCAGCACAAGTAAGTCAAACAATGTCCAGTTAACATCCTGGATGGTTCGGTTGCTTCCTGGACACTTCAAATCACAGAGGAGGTAGTGATTTGAAGCAGGCAAATACTGGAGACCAGAAGTAGGCACCAGCTGGCCAGTGTTACTGGGGCAGGAGCTGAGAGCAGAATGCACTTCTAGCACTACAGAAGGCACATTTTCTAACACTACCCTTTCTCCTTATTTTTCCCAAGCTCGCCCTCTGTGGTTGTTTGAAAAACAATCATCCCAGAAACTTCTTTGTGGTAATAGCTAGAGACTGTATTCTAATCATCAAAAGCTCCAAAGGGCTACAAAAATCCAGATACTTAGAAAATGGGGAAATCAGAAGTGAACTTCCACATCATCTCCAAACTGCAGAATCTGATCGCAAACCTACTTTAGTACAAATGGAAGCCTACACAAGGCTACATACATGGATAGCTACCTCAAGTTCAAACATGGAAAAACATGTCAAAAGATATAAAAAAATTGTTCTCCACTGCAGAGGGCATCTCTCCTGCTCCTCACAGCAATACAAAGTCATAGAGCCTACACTTGTTTGGTGTTAAAGCACAACTGGCCAACACCTTTTACAGTAACCTTTCACCTTCAACATTTGATTCTGCCTCCAAGATAAGTATTTGGCTATGTTCTCTCCTACAGAGAGAAGGCAGAGATAGTATACATTTTTGTTAAAGCTAAGAGGAAAAGCAATTCAGGCTTTTTTCGTAATGTTTAGTTTCTTTATGTTCCCACTAAAACAAGCCAGACCTCAGCTCTATTGCAATGTTAGCTCAGGACCTTGAATTTGATCAATCAAATTAGCAGTGGACAAGATACAGAGAATGCATGTTCATTTGCATGCTGCCAATACATACTCCTCTGAGGTCAACACAGCCTCCAGAATACGTTTACTAAGGAGACAATTACTCCCACAGCTTTCAAAAATGTTACCTTCAATCCATGTGTAGCACCCTAGTCACAAAGTCTAGAACAAGCAGGCAGGTTTCCGGATACTTACAAGTATGGAAGAATGACACATAGGCATGCACACATAAGGCCATGAAAACATGAGAGCTGTTCTCAAAGGTGATACAAATCCAAAACGTTGAAACATTTTACTCAATTTACTGAAGAATTTAAAATCAAGCCCACACCTTTTTAAAAAAGCAGGCAGCTTTTCATCAGAAAAACTCCAAATACACAGTGAGCATAAAAATCTCAGTGGGTTTTTCTGGATGACAGGATGTCAGCTATCAAAGATGCAGCAATGAGATTTTTATCAGCAATGCTGTTGTTAACAGAAGGCCTCTCAACTCCCATTATTACCGCTGTTTCTACTGGTCCACGAGTTACTGGAATAGCTCACATTAAACACAATTACTCTGATGGCGAAAACATTCTCCTAAATAGAAAGAATGCTTGTTGTGTGTTGTGCTGTGATTGGATGGCTTTACTACCACTAGTAATGCATTGCCTCATTTTTCCAGAAGTACGTCTAAGTTTGAACAATAAACACGCTCTATGGTAAGAAGAAGTACAGGATGGTTTGGGTTGGAAGGGAACTTTACAGATCATCTACTCCAACTGCCCCTGACTCAGGGCTCGGGAGCAGAAACAAGAAAGAAGAGCAGCTTTAGCACCAGTACAGGACATACGTTAAATGACAACAACCTGCACAGCTCCAGCACCACCATCTGCCCCCTTGGTCGATCTAAACACAGCATCAGGACCTCCCCACCTGGTTCGCAGGCTTCCCCAAACACGGTGGCCTACGCTCCCCCCCCCCCCTTCCCCAACCTGGCAGACCGCTCGCCGGCGGGGGCGGAGCTGGAGGGGAAGCGGCCTGAGGGGCGTGCGTCGTACGTAAACGGGCTGAGGAGGAAATAAAACCGAAAGGAGCGACTGTTTTCCCCCATCCCCCTCCCGCC
>NW_009701816.1:0-5338 GCF_000703405.1 Apaloderma vittatum
CCATCATCCATCCACTTTGTTATCTCTTCATGTCCATGCCTTTCTTATGCTGGGGGTCCCAAAGCTGACCGTAGCACTCCAGGTGAGGTCTCACAAAAGTGGAGCAGAGGGAGAGAATCCTCTCCCTTGACCTGCTGGTCACGCACCCCTTTATGCATTCCAGGATGGCTTTCTGGGCTGTGAGCACACGTTGCTGGCTCATATTCAGTTTTTCACCCACCAACACCCTCAAGTCCTTCTCTGCCGGGCTGCTCTCACTGGTCCCATGTAACCCACGTGCCATTTCTGCCCACCTCAGGTATCTCGAGGTTTCCCACGTAACACCAGGCACCTGTTTGTGAGCAACAAAATCCTGTCCTAGGCTTGTGTTCAATCACACCAACCGGACCTGTTTAAGAGGCTATACCTAACTGTAAGCATTGACTTTGGTAGAAACAACTTCACTGGGAAAACAAATCTAAAACTAACAGATCCTAGAGATTTAAATGCACTTGTGTTTGTTATTTGATATAATGAATGAGCACTCATTAGTACTCTCCAGATATGCTTGGAGAACATTGTGCTGCCTGCGTGCAAATTTGAGCTGTCAGTTGCTCAGACTTCAGCTTATTTGTATTTAGTTTTCACAAATTAGCCTACTTCCTGGTGAAATCCAGCCATCTCAAATATCTGAAATGTTTGCATTAAACTGTTTGAGTTCGAGTGAACAAGGAAGATTTTGCCACTGACCTCAGACCTGGTTTTTAAGTGCCAGCTGGCAAAGGCTTCCCTAAGTACACACCTTGCTGTGAGCAGGGCTTTTGGATTTTAGCATATCACATTTCATTAAAAAACCACAATTATAAAAGGTCTAAAAACTCTGCCTGCCACTCAGACACCGACCTGCCTTCAGGTCGCAGTGTTTGGGAAGACTGCAGTCAGCGCTGCTCTGTGCTGATCTCCAGTAAAGACCAAGAAGGGGGATAGATTTATCCTCAACACGGCTGCTGGTGCTTTTCCATCATCTTTAGAGATTTCCTATGAAAGAGCTGACCACGCGTGATCTATTTTAGATATTGCTTCAGAAGATGAAATTATTTTTGGTCTAAATTAAATCAATAAGCAGTATTAAATATAAGATAATGTTTAAGTGAGCTAAAAAAATCCATTGACCCTCAGTATTTATTGTATGTGTCAAGCCTGCTATGACAACCTTTATTAGCTAATTAACATCTCCTTTCTGTAAAGCAGACAGCTTACTAAGAGCAAGACAAGCTTCTCACTCTGAAGTCCTTCAAAGGCACGAGTACTAACAGGTGCAGGAGTCGTGTCTCCTCTACTCCATGCTTCTCTTTCTCTTCTGGGGTACCTATTCCTCAAAGTCCTGGACCTTGTTCTCCTTGACTTCCTCATGTGCATGAGGAAGTCTTCCCGATCTGACTCTCTGTCACCCACTGTGAAGCCAGGGGCTGGTAAAATCCCAGTTTGTGCTTCCTTCCCCTCCACTATTGCGAACTCCTCCGTGCTGGTGGTGCACAGTTGAGCTCCGCGTGTGCTGGGGTGTGTAAAGCGATGCTCCTGCCTTGCTTTTAGGGACGTCACCTTTCCTGTTCTCACCATCAAAGATATCAGAGCAGACTGGATTCTTCCAACAGAGAAGCATTTTTTAGTTCTTTATAAAAATTAATGATGGTCACCCTTGCTAGTTTTCCCCCTAATGCTTTGTCTTTGCCATCTCCTTGTCTCACCGTTATAATTCTGATGTTGCTTGTTCTTTCATTTACTGTATTGAACATTTTCTGAAATAAGAACATTGCTTCCATCTGTGGATAACGCTGGTCCCATATGTATGGTACTGAGAAGTGTTGCCTAGCAAATTCTGTGACTCTTGATGAAATGTATTAGTTCCTTTTCATAACCTACATCTGTTATTTCTCATGGCATTTAATATATTTCACATACTTCTGCGATCCAGATTTTAAAGGAAAAAGAAATTGTGGTAAAGTGGACTCATGGACTCGGTTCTTTCTGTAGACTTGTCTCTTAGTATGGGTTTGTCTGATGAAGCATGTATGTTGTAGCTGCCTCCATTTGGGCAGTAACTGGTGATGACTGGTACTTGTTGGTTCCTTCTGTGATGGGCAGCCTGAAGGGGTGATGAAGTCTCGCCCTAAAGCAAGTTAGTTGCATCACACCTGAGGACTGCTGCCTGTGTCAACACCAGAGGTTGGGATGGCTGTCTCAGATGTGGATTTCTGACTTAAAGGATATATAGATTGATATGGTGAATTCCATCCGGGAAATCTACAGCTGATCTCTTTTTTAATACATTCCAGTCAAATTTTTGGAAGAATGAGTTTTTTAATTGTGGTTTCTCAGTGTTGCTAAAGCTGCTTTTAAAATAAGCATCTGTGCATAAAGACATTGGATATAACTGATTTTTCTTTAGTATCAGGTTGCAAGTGAATGCCCTGTTCTCATGCATTGAATTCTAGAGGAAGTTGAAAATGGTGTCGAAACATTGCGTTAACTCTCAGTTGTATGTCCTGCCTCATGCACAGCCTTTTTCTTCTGGCAGAAAAAATGTCTGATTTAGAGCAGTTCCACATCAGAGAGGTGGTCTTTTTTTTTTTTTGGAAAATCAGTAAGTACATTTCTGCCTAATCTCTGGAGATGCTTAGTGATTCTATTCCTTGCTGAGCAACAAGAGGTTAAGATGCAGAAAAAGGCTAGTTTTGAACCTAACTGTTCGTAATAATTCTATTCCTTATGAGTATATGACATGCTCCTTGTCTCTTGTGATAGAAGCTTTCAGTGTTAGCAGCCAGGAAGTTCCAGCATTCTGATTGCTGCCATAGTTAAGTACATAGAAATATCAGAGGCATGAAATATTTTAACATTAAAAAGAAAAGGAGAATGGTAGAGAAATAAGAATTAATAATTAAGGAAGGCAGAGTCAAAAGTATCTACTTGAAATGTCTGATACTGCCTTTACTTCAGAGATTGGTAAGCGAAATTTAGCAATCACATAAGAAACATGTTTGTGTTCCCTCACCAGCTATGTTTGAACTGAGCTTTGATCTCTGAAGCAGTCCTTGTAACACAAAGATTTTCCATTTCTAGATAAGTGTGGTGCTGATTTAAAAATGCTACAAAGTGGAAAACTCTATAGAGATGGTTTCAGAAGTAGCAACGCACAGTATTATGCTGCCTTTAACTTACTCCAGACTTAACATTGTTAACATTTTTAAAAATTATTTTAATCAAATGAAGACCCTATCGTTGAGATTTAAAAGCATATAAAGTTTTGTTTTACCAAGCTGCACACACAAGTATTTTTAGAAGTGGTATGAAGTTTCCCTCAAACTGAGTCAATGTTAGAAGACTGGGAATGCTTGGAATTATTCAGAATAAGATTTCAATGCTTTTATATGTAAAAGTAAAAAAAAAAAAAAAAGCAAAACATTCTATATTTTGATACTGGTAGTACCTAAAAATCCCAAATAGATACCAGCATTTTTCCATATGAAACATCTCAAGTCCGTGAGTTAACATCCTTAATAAGAACATGCTCATGTGTGAATATAGAGTGTTCTCTGTTGTCCTATAAGGATGAAATCAAATGATTTTTTGTGGTTCCCTATTCCAAAGGCTTTATAATAGATCACTAAATATTTTTGTTATTAAAATTACAGCATTTTTTGTTCCTTTGGACAGCCTGTATGCTTTGTATTTCAGCTGCATCGGCAGGTTACATTCTTTGTGTTCAGCTGACTTCTAAACTGATTTCTGTTGCTTTTGATTACTGAATATTTAGCTTAGAGCAGGGCATTGAGGAAAAAGAAGGTACCTGTGTACCACAGATATGACTATTCTGCCTCCAGTCCTCATCAACACTATCATTAGTCGTGTTCTAATACTGTAGAGATGTAAAAAAATTTGCATTTGTAATTCATAAAATAAGAGAAATAAGTAGTTTATAGATTGACTATACATAGATGTAGTACATATCTATAAACCAGATTTAAGCATTGATAAATAATACTTTGTAGGGAAGACGACTATAAACTTTTTTCTTCTGCAACTGTAGCCTGTATGCATTGTCACCATTCAGGCAGTAAATTACTTGGTTAAATATGTTTCACTGCACTTTTGTATAAAGTTTGTATGCAAGTCGTGTTGGTGTTTTCTACTGAGATATTAAATGTCACTGTTGTATACACCACTTTCTTTGCTTCTGTCAGACTCCTTTTCACTTCTCTGTGAGCATAATTGGTTACTTTTGAAAATTAAATTCTTTGTGACCTATTGCTCTAATCAGCTCTACAGTGTAACTACAGATTCTTGGGCTACCATTTATGTCAGAATCTAAAGATGATATCCAATTCAGGACCAAGATACTGGAATGTAGTTGTCTCCCTATATGTGAAGGGACTCAGCTGCATCACTTCAAACATTCCCGCTCAGTCCCCATGTGTTGCCTGGTCTAGTCGAGAGGTGATGTCCCTGCCCATAACAGGGAGGTTGGACTAGATGATCTCTAAGGTCCCTTCCAGCCTAGGCCATTCTATGATTCTATGATTCTATGATCTAGTGCACTTTCAGAAGCCTTAAGTTATTCCACATGTCTCGCAGCTGCTCTGCCAAAGGACTCCAGTCCTTCTTAGGTTCTATGTAATGTCTCCCATCCTCAGCAGAGCTCCTGAGTAAATAGGCAGCCTCAGAAGTCATTAGACACTTGTATTTATGTACTGACTCAATCATTATGTGCCTCAGATCACAGTATAGTGCATGGAGATCAGTGAAGGCAACCAAGAAATTCATCTGATCAGCCATTATGTGGGCAGTAAACTTAAGCATCCTGTGATATTTCAGATGGTTTAGGTTATCTGAGATATTTGTGTGGGCTAGAACATATGTTGTAGGACCTAAAGAGGGTGTATGTTCTGTAAAAATGGCAGTTGGAGGTTTGACATGTCATCTGAGAGCATCTGCAGTGACACTAGCCATTGGTACCTGAGCTACTGAATTGAGTCCTCAGTGTAAGATCATGGGCAGTGCTGACCGTACTAGAGGTGTAGGTACTTCGGTAGCTGTTAACACCCGAGTTTGATCATTGTAGATCTGTCAACTGAATGCCAGCTTGCTGAGGACCTAGTTATTAGTTTAATGTAATTTTCTTGTTTGGCTATTTGCCTGGGGTAACTCAAGACTTCGTTGTCACGTATTGTTGAACATGAGCCAGCAGTGTGCCCAGGTGGCCCGGAAGGCCAATGGCGTCCTGGCCTGTATCAGGAACAGTGTGGCCAGCAGGAGCAGGGATGTGATTCTGCCCCTGTGCTCAGCCCTGGGGAGGCCT